>NC_133658.1:28907400-29047334 GCF_037893015.1 Macrotis lagotis
AACAGAGCAGATATCTATATGCAATGTTTGCAGATCATTTATGGAAAATTATGTAAAAATTTGATTTCTTGGAGAAGATCATTGGTATTGTACATCAATTTCATCACAGCATGTGTGGCCAGGTTCTAGATGACTGATGATGCTTTCATGGTTCCCCAGTCACCAATGGAGTGAAACAAGGCTGTGTCCTTGCTCCCAAGTTTTTTAGCAAGATGTTGTTAGCCAGGTTATCAAATGCCTTCACTGAGGATGAACATGGCGTCAAGATTAGCTTTTGCACTGCTGGCAAATTCTTCAACCCTTTCCAAAGTGGAGGCAGTGTTGACACATGATTTTCATTTTTGCAAACGATTGTGCCCTCAATGCAACCTCTGAAGCTGGGAAGCAAAGCAGCAAAATATGGATTGATTCTCTGCTTCTTGTGCTAATTTTACACTAACAATTAATACCATGAAAGCAAAGGTCCTCCATCACATAGCACCACATCATTCATATTTGCAACTATCAAGTGCAACAAATGGAGAAATTTTGAAAACTGTGGATAAGTTCACTTACCTTGGCATTGTCCTTTCCAGGACGATATATGTTTAGAATAAGGTTAACACAGGCATATTCAGAGACAGCTCATACAATGTTCTATTATTCATAGAATATACATATATATATAGAGAGTTTATATGTTTTTGAGAAAATCAAGCATATAATATATATATATATATATATAGCTATATACTCGATATAATTATGCTATCTTTCTAAATATGTACTCTATATATTTGATTATACATACATAAATATCCTTCTTCACATATTTATGCATATATCCATAGAAAACTATGTACATTCTCTATACCCTGTACTCATATATTCTATAGACACATATGTGTTTGTATGATGGAAAAATAAAAATCAGAATTTTTCTTTTCTTCTTCAGTAATTTATTTATTAATCATCTTTGTGACCCCCTTCTGGACACTTTTAACTTCCCCAAGGCCTTCAAAAACTGAGAAGATATGCAATTTACTAACTCTACTAGCCTGACTTGAGATGTTCAATTATTGGATTTTATTGCTTTCTATTAGCACAATGTCAATTCAAGATGTAAAATAGACTTGACCTTTCAGTTTTACAGAGACAAGTTGGCAGGTATCCTGTATTTCTGACTGAATTATCTTGAAATGGCTTTCTGAATTTCTAATATTTATGAATTGATGGGCAACATATCTTTGATCATTGTAGAGGTACTTGTGTGTCTCCATTCAAGGATTTCCTTTATATGATCAGAGATTCTACTTTATTTTATTATTGAAAAGAAAATTTAAAGGCTTTTAGCACAATATCTTAATTTTACAGACAAAGTAGCTGGAGCTCAAGGCATTATTCAATTGGATTTATATATTTTTAATATTTTTTATCCTTCTAATTTCAAGTAAAGAATGTTAACATTAATTTTTAAGTTCAATTTTGAATTTTCTCCCTCTCTTCCCTCCTTAACTTTTTCCTTCCTAGGATAATACATTATTTAATACAGATTATTTATGTGCAACTATGTAAATCATATTTTCATATTAGATATGCTGTGAAAGAAATACAGATCGAAAGGAAAAACATGAAAAAAATGAAGAAAATTATCCAATGTTCTTTTATCTGCATTCAGATACCATCAATCCTTTCATTGTAGGCGGTTAGCTTCTTTTCATCATGAGTCCTTTGGAATTGTCTTGGATCATTTTATTTCAATGAACTAAAAAATCATTCATTGTCAATCATCATACATTGTTGTGTATGCTATTTCCTTGACTCTTTTCAGTCTATTTTGCATCATGTTTGTCTTTGCAGGCTTGTATAAAGCTATCCTGTTCACATTTTCATATAGTCAAAGAATTCAAATACCACAACTTATTATTTATTTTTAATTATTTTACATTTTAATTATTCACCAACTGATGGACTTTCACTCAATTGCCAATGCTTTTCCAATACAAAAATAGTTGTTAAAATATTTTTGTATGAATTGGTGTTCCACTGGCTTGTTGAGTCAGAATCGGTGCTGCTTTCCAGGGACCTTCTAGACTGAGCTGTATTTTTATCTGAATGAGACACACAGAGAGAGAGAGAGAGAGAGAGAGAGAGAGAGAGAGAGAGGGAGAGAGAGAGACAGAGAGAGAGAGACAGACAGACAGACAGACAGACAGACAGAGGCAGAGAGAGAGACAGAGAGAGAGAGAGAGAGAGACAGAGAGACAGAGAGACAGAGAGACAGAGACAGAGAGAGAGAACAATTCAGAGAGAATTGTTCCAAGTTATCTTGAATGGTAACAATATTGTTTTCCTGCACCTTTCCTTATCTCTGCCACACCAGATTTGACTTTGAAGTCCCATTTTAGAGTTGGAGATGAATTCAGGAGAGCTTCCTCCTTTTTTTTTCCTTAGCCATTCAAGTTGATTTACCAGTTGATTGACCAAGTCGGGAAACCAAGGTCTTCATAATTCAAATTGAATGATCCATACTTCCTATCATCTCCCTCATTAGCAAATGACAACACTAAAATTAATATCCTGTTCCATAATGTTGGTTACAGTAGAGTTGGTTGGTAGGAGAGTGAGATTGTTAGGATCTTGAAAAAATTATTAAACATCTCTGATCCCCAGACTGGTGAGAATTAATCATTTAGATGTGATACAGTAGCCAGAATGATACACAGAAAAGAATTGGTCTGGATGTCAGGAGACCTGAATTAAATCAGACTCCATTAGTGATGGCATGTGTTATTGGAAAAGTCATTTAAATTCTTTGCAGCACAGTTCCCTTATAAAATGAAGTTTAGCTGTTAGATCATATCCTATGTGTTTTCCTGTTCTAAAAAGTCATTCTTTTTTTTTTTTTTTTGCAAAACAATGGGATTAAGTGACTTGATAAGATCACACAGTTGAGTAAGTATTAAGTGTTTCAGGCTGGATTTGAACTCAGGTCCTCCTGACTCTAGGAGCAGTGCTCTATTTGACTGTACCACCTAGCTACCCCTGTTCTAAAAGTTCTGATTCTCAGTCCATCATTTCTATATTCATCTTCTTCACTATCTTCCTCATTTCTTCCCCCCTCTCTGTTTTTTCTCTTTCTATCTATCTGAATGCATTTCTATCTCTCTCATAAACAGCAGATGATCAATAATTTTTTTTTTGTTTTTTGGAGAAAAGAATAATTGATGATGTTACTATTGTCATTTTCAATATTGGAGTAATTGAAATCTCCAGATAAATAGATATTGCACTTATTGTACTAGATTTCTGACTATGGATACAGGCCAAATAGGCAGAAAATGTATGAAGGCAGATTTGGACTCCTTAATTTCTCTGAAGTGCTCAGAGCTAAATGCTTAATAGGAGATTGCTGATTGGTTTATACCTATATTTTAAATTCATCATGTTCAAAGTCACCCTTCACAGAATAATTATTGTTTTTCTTGTCATTGTATTCTTTCTCTCTGAGACACATCTGAACACATCATTAAGAATATATTCTGGGGCGGCTAGGTGGCGTAGCGGATAAAGCACCAGCCTTGGAGTCAGGAGGACCTGGGTTCAAATCCGGTCTCAGACACTTAATAATGACCTAGCTGTGTGGCCTTGGGCAAGCCACTTAACCCCATTTGCCTTGCAAAAAAAAAAAAAAAAAAAAAAAAGACTATATTCTAATCCTCTGCTCACATCACATAGTTGACTCCCTGTTGATCTATATAAATTCTAAACTATTTAGTTTTACATTTAAAATTCTATTTGACAATAACATAGCAGTCATTCATTATAGTATTTCCCTCTATTCATCCTAAAATGGATAAAACTTCTCCGTTCCCTAAAATAAGTTCCATTTCCTGAACTACATTTTTTAAAAATGTATATTTCTCTAGATCTGTATCCTTTGGCTCCCTGCTGATGCCTTATTTATTATTTTACAAATATAGGTATTAGAGACTGGACTTTTGATTTTAATGCCAGGAAGTTACTGCTCATGAATCTCTGGGAAAAAAATTTACTGCCATCACTTTGCATTCCATTATTCTCTTGAGATCTATCATATTTCAATTTTCATCTCTAACTTCTTTCTAATTTTATCTATCTAGTTATGAAAGGGGGAAATCGGGGTCCTACACTAATATAGTTATACTGTCTTTTTCCTCCTGCAATTCAGTAAAAATTTCCTCTAAGAATTTAAATGCTCTACCACTTAGTGCATATATTATTAGTATCGATGTTCCATAATTATCTATGGCTCCTTATTAGCACATTGTAGTTTTTCTACCTTTCTTACAAATAAGGGCAATTTTTTTTGCTTTTATTTAGTCCAAGATCATGATTGTTATATTTATTCTTGTTGGTTCAACTAATGCAAGATGAACTCTGCTCCAGTCCCTTTTTTCACTCTGTATGTGTCAGTCTATTTAAAATGTTCCTTGTGAACACAATAGTTTTGAATTCTGGTTTCTACTGCATTTTACTTTTTGCTTTGTTTCCAAGGATGAGTACATCTCAATCACATTTATAGCTGTGGTTACTAACATTGACTTTTTTCTCCATACTATTATCATTTGTTTATCTGATTTTGCTGTAGATTGTGTTTTGATTCTGACCATCATTTATTTTTTATGCCTTTTACTTCTCCCCCATTCTCTTGTCACCCTCCCCTTCTATTTCTCTTTGAAATAAGAAATATGTTATCACCAAATGAGTTTGTGTTTATTTTTTCCTCTTTGAATAATTGTAAATAGATGAGGTTCGAACATTGAGCCTCTTCCCCAACATCCCCATATTTCCCTTTGTGTAAAAGTGTTTCACTGCACACATTTTTAATGTGAGATATTTCTTCCCTTCATATTGTCCCTTGTTTCTTCTTCCAGGAAATCATTCATTCTTCCCTATCTCACCTGTTTCGCCATCATTCCAATATAATCAGCTCACTCTTTCTATGTAGAATCCTTGCAATCCCCTAATAATGTTAAAGTTGTTAGAAGTTATATTATGATCTTCCCATATAGAAAATAAAAAATGAACCTATTAAATTCTTTATAGTTTCACTTCCATTTTTACCTTTTTATGCTTCTCTTGGATGCTGTATTTTATTTTATTTTATTTCATTTCATTTTTATTATTTAAGTTATTTTTCCAATACATGTTGATAGATTTCAAGTCATTTTTCTAAGGTTTTGAGTTTCACAATTTTTCCTTCCCCTTCCCACTAACTGAGATGACTCTAATATAGGTTATATATGTATAACTATGTTAAACATATTTGCACATGAAAAACCAGAAACAAAACATAAGAGAAATAAAAAAAATGAAATTTAAAAACTGAAAATGGTAAGCTATGCTCTACCTGCAGACTCCATAGTTCTTTCATTGTATGTTGATGGTATTCTTTATCACCAGACTTTTAGAATTGCCTTTTATTACTGTATT
Source organism: Macrotis lagotis (assembly GCF_037893015.1). Classification (NCBI taxonomy): domain Eukaryota; kingdom Metazoa; phylum Chordata; class Mammalia; order Peramelemorphia; family Peramelidae; genus Macrotis; species Macrotis lagotis. The sequence continues at coordinate 28,912,855 of NC_133658.1, forward strand.
GCTGAGATAAACAAATCCAGAGTCGATCATCATACAATGTTGCTGCTAATGTGTACAATGTTCTCCTGGTTCTGCTCACTTCAATCAGTTCATGTATGTCCTTCCAGGATTTTCTGAAATATACCTGTTCAAGATTTCTTAATGAACTATAGTATTCCATCACATTCAAATAGCACAATTTGTTCATCCACTCCCAAATTGATGGGCATCCTCTTATTTTTGTTTATTTTTATTTTATTTTTACCATTTCCCTAGAAGCGGTATTGTGGGATAAAAGGGTATGCCCCATTTTATTGCCCTTTAGGCATAGTACCACATTGCTCCCCCAAAAAGATTGTATCTATTCACAACTCTACCAACCATGCATTAGGGTCCTAGTTTTCTCACATCCCTTCCAATATTGATCATTTTCCTTTTTTGTCATATTAGCCAAAATGATAGGTGTTAGGAGTACCTCAGAGTTGTTTTAATTTGCATTTTTCTAATCACTAATGATTCAGAGCATTGTTTTTAATAGGATTAGAGATAACTTTAACTTCTTCAACTGAGAACTGCCTTTTCATATCCTTTGACCATTCATGAATCATTTATATTCTTATATATTTGACTCATGACTTATATATTGACTATGATTTTTATAAATAAGTCCTTTATTGGAAAGTCTAATTGTAAAAGCTGTTTCCCAATTTACTGAATTATTTTTAATCTTGTCTTATTTATGCAAAAACTTAAAAATTTAATGCAATCAAAATGATCAGTTTTGCATTTTATGTTGTTCTCTATCTCCTCTTTGATCATAAACTCTCTCCTTTCCATAGATCTGACTGATAAGCTATTCTTTGTTCTCCTAACTGGCTTAGCATCTTTTATATCTAAATTTTGCACCCATTTTGACCTTAACTTGGAATACTGTGTGAGATTATGGTCTATGCTTAGTTTTTGCTATGCTTTCTTCCAGTTTTCACCGCAGTTTTTGCTAAACAGGGATTTCTTTCCTTAGAAGCTAGATGTTTTGGTTGTATCAAATAATAGATGACTATTTTGCTTTACTGCTATTTCTTTCCACTCCATTTCTTAGCTCGTACTGAAAAGTTTTGATGACTGTTTTTTTCATAATAGAATTTTAGATTTGGAATGGTTGGGTCACCTTCTTTTGGTGTTGTTTTGTGTTTTTCATTAATTCCCTTGATATTCTTAACTTTTTAATGCTCTATATACATTTTGTTATTTTTTTATCCCACTAAATAAAATATATTTTGGATGTTTAGTATGGCACTGAATAAGTATTTTAAGTAGAATTGTTATTTTTATGATGTTGGCTCTACCTATTTATGGGTAATTGCCCAATTATTTAGATCTAAATTTTAATTGTATGAAAAGTGTTTTACAATTGTTTTCATATAGGTCCTGAGTTTATCTTGGAAGTTCGAATACCAAGGATTTTATATTGTCTAAAGATATTTAAAAGAAATTTCTCTTTCTATCTCTTATTGCTGTGTTTGGCTGTTAATATATAGAAAGGTTGTTGATTTATGCGTGCTTATTTTATATCTTCAACTTTGCTAAAATGAGTAATTTTTTCAAGTAATTTTTTTAGTTAATTTTTTAAGGATTTTCTCAGTATAACATCCTGTCAACTGCAGAGTATGATTTTTGTTTCATTATCTTTTCTAATTCTTTCATTGTTTTCTACTTCTCTTATTGCTAAGGCTAGCAATTATAGTACAATTTTGAATAATAATAATGAGAATGTGTTGTTTCACTTCCTCCCTGATCTTTTTCATCATGCTTCTATTCATTTTAAATATAATGCTTGCTTCTGGTTTTGGGTAGATGCTGCTTTTTGTCTTAAAGAAAATTATATTTCTTCCTATTCTTTCTAGGGTTTTTTTTTAAATGAGAAGGGAAGTTGCATTTTTCAAAAGCATTTTTAGTATAAATTGACATAATGAAATTATTTTTATTAGCTTTGGTATTGATAGGGTCAATTATGTTGATTGTTTTCCTTTTCTGCCTTCTTGGTATAAATCCTACATGACCAATGTGTTTTATTCTTGTGATAATTTGTTGTAATCATTTTTTTCTTTTTTTTGTAATCACTTTGTTAATATTTTATTTAATACTTTTTGTATCAATATTCATTAGGAAAATTAACCTATATATATTTTTCTCTGTTCTGATTCTTGCTGCTTTAGATATTAGTATGGTATTGGGGTGATAGAAGGAAATTGCAGAATTCCTCCCTCACCTATATTTTCAAATAGTAAGGAATTAGTATTAATTTTTCTTTGAATGTTTAGTAGAATTCACTTTTGAATCCATGTGATCCTGAACATTTTTTCGTTGGTAGTTCATTAAAGACTTTTCGATTTCTGTTTCTGAAATGGGGTTATTTAAAGTATTTTATTTGATTTTCCCTTACCATTTCACTCACATTGTCAAATTTATTGACAAACAGTTGGGAAAAATAACTAACTACAAATTATGACTTTAATTTCCTCCTCATTGGTGATGAATTCAGCTATTTCATTTTTAATACTGATAATATGGTTTTCTTCTTTTAAAAATAGCCAAAAGTTTATCTATTTTGTTTTATTTTTCATAACACTGACTCTTAGTTTTACTTATAAGCTTTCATTTTAATCAAATATTTTCTTTGGTTTTTAAAATTTCTAATTTGTTATTTATTTGGGGAATTTAAAATTTGCATTTTTTCTAATTTTTTAAATTCAATGCCCAGTTCAATGATCTCTTTCTTTATTTTATTCATGTAAGAATTTGGGAAATAGACCCTTCTCCTACTAACTGCCTTTTGTGTTTCCCACATGTTTTGGCATATTGTCTCATTATTGTCATTATCTTTAATGAAATTATTAATTATTTCTTTGATTTATTACTTGGTTCATTGATTCTTTAAAATTAGGTTATTTCATTTTCAATTAAGCTTAAGTCTATCTTCCCTTGCCCATTTATTACCATGATTTTTATTACATCATTATCTGAAGAGAATGTATTTAATATTTCTTCCTTTCTGCATATGCTTGCACATTTTTATGTCTTAATGCATGGTCAATCATTCTGTAAGTGCCATGTATGACAGAGAAAAATGATAAATATCTTGCTAACCCTATCCAATTTTATTCTAGAGGTCTATCATATCTAATTTTCTAAAATGTTTTACCTCCTTAACTTCCTTCTTTTTTTAATTTTGTTGTTAGATTTGGGGTTGATACCCCAACCAGTAAGAATTTGTTGACCATGTCTCCCTCCAACTCATTTAGTATCTTCTATAATAAGTTGCATGCTATGCCACTTGATCCATATATATTTAGTAGGGCAATTATTTCTTTTTCTATGGTACCTTTTAGGAAGATATAATTTCCTTACTTATTTCTTTTCATGAGATCTATTTTTGATTTTACATCATCTGACATAAGGATTACTAATGACTCCTTTTTTCACTTCAGCTGAAACATAATATATTCTGCTGTAGCCTGTTATCTTCATTGCATGTGTATCTCTGCTTCAGATGTGCTTCTTGTAAACAACAGATTGGAAGATTTTGGTTTTTAATCCCCTCTGCTTTTCCCTTACCTTCTAAGGGAGACTTCTTCCCATTCACATTCAGTTGTAAGTACTAAGGCTTTATAACCCTCAATGATGTCTGCACTTTCAAACCTTTCTTTTTCCTTTCACCCTATTCTTCTTCACCTTATCTACTTCTGAATGCTGCCTCCCTTAATCTTCCCCCCATTCTGCTAGCCCCCTACCCTTTCCTTCCTCTTTCCCCTTTGACTTTTCCCCTCCTTCTTTTCCTTCCTTCTATCAGTCCTTCTTCCCTTCACAACCTTTCCCATCCTTATGGGCACTAGGGTAAAATAAACTTCTAAATCCAGCTGAGGGTCTATATTTTTCCCTATTTGAGTCAAATTCAATGAAACTAAGATTCAAGTAACTCCCACACCCTCACTCTTTTCCCTTTACTATAATGTCATTTGTTATTCTTCATAAGAGAGAATTATAATATTCTTTGGAACATTAATGATGGGATCTCTTTCAGAGTTGATTATTATATATTTCCAATTTCTAATGAACTCTCTACATCTAAGAATTCAGGGTAGTTTCCCTTGAAAATTACCTGAAGTATGATGTCTATTTTTTTTTAAATAAGGTCTTTTAAAGTTGACCAATAATCCTTAAGTTTTCTCTTCTCAATCTATTTTCTAAGTTATTTTTTTCAATAAGATATTTTGCATTTTTTCTTGTTTTCATTCTTTTGACTTTTTTCTATTGTTTTTTGATATCTCATGGAGTTATTAACCTCAATTTGTCCAGTAATAATTTTTAAGAAGTTAGTTTTTGAGGGATTTTTTTTTGTATCTCTTCTTCCATTTTGGTTAAGAGTCAACCTCCACCACAATGATGCAGTTCTTTCTTTTTCATGCCCTAAGTTGTTTTGTTTTCTCTGTCACTGCAAAATTTGATGTGTAGTGTTATTTTAAAGTTTTGCTGTTCTTTTTTGCTTACTTTTTTTTTTGTTTTGAGGGGGGAGGGAGATGTTGGAAAAACTCAGTTTTTCTCCTTTGTCCTCATGGTTCTTCACCTGGATCTAACCCCACATATTCTAAGTTTTGACAGTGTGCAGTTTCTAATTTTCAACATTTTCTTTTTCTTATTAAATTGCATTTTTGTGGAATAAAACAAACATGTTTATAACATAATAAAATTTTTAAAAAGATATTACATCTGAAGCTGCATTTCTTCTATGCTATTCCTTCCAAATATACAATAGAATTGTCATGAAAATTTCTTTTTTTTTTCCTTTTTTTCCCTTCCCCCCAACACCCAGCCGAGATGCAAACTTGTAGGAACCCAGAGAAAAACTTTAATCCATTGCTTGAATCGATCTCTGAAAGGATTGAAAACAGATCCTTTACTTAATACCGAGGTTATGAGAACCAGAAACCTAGTAAGATCCAAAGACTGATTCAAAGAGTTTCCTCACAGTTTTGCATCTCAAGCAACCCATATGTCTCATCTGAGAACTAGCCTCACACGGATCAATCAGTTACTGTTTCCATGATCCACTGATTGTTCACATATGCTTGAGTGGAATTGGAAGCTGGTGGTATTCACGCTCTTGCTCCCAATTTCTTATATCCCTAATCTTTCATCCAATTAGAAATCAGATTGTGTAATGTTGGATTATTGCCTTTTAATTAACTGCTTTTAATATACAAAAAGCAGCCTTCTGAATTCAGATTATAGTGCTAAAAATGAAGAAAGCTTCTGGTCCTGATTTTTGGGTAATTGGCATGTATTGATTAATAAAAATGCTAGGGAGTTTGAAGCTTTGTTTTATCAGTCATTTCATCTTTCTCCTATCATACTATTATACTGCTTCGAACTTAAAACACAATCTCTATCACCTGACATTTAAAGCCATGACAAATTTGGCAGTAAACTACATTGTAGACAAATGTTATTTCCTTTACATTTTTAATGTCACAACCAACCTATATTGCTGAGCTAAACATGGCATCCTTAAACTCTCTGCTTTCACATAGGTGTCTGAGCAAACTTCCTGAATTCCATTTGACTTAGCTCATTTTTAATAGTGTTTTCCCCCATGTCCATTTCAAGGCAATTATCATTCATTTTTACAAGATTATGAGTTGCAAATTTACTTTCCCTCCTTCCCCCGTCTTGGATCTATATTCCAAATCATTTTTTCAATGAGGAATTTTTATATCTTCTTTTATTTTTCATTCTTTTGAATTTTTTGAGATTCTTGATGTCTCATAAAACCTTTACCTTCCATTTGCCCAATTCAAACTTTTAAGTTGTTTTCCTCCATTTGTTTTTGTATATCCTTTTCCATTTGGTCAATTGTACATTTTCAGAAATTGTTTCTTTTTCTATTTTTCCCCTTTTTTATTAGGTCATTTATACTTTTCCAACGATTAAAGGATACAACACAAGTGTATGGCTCCTATTATCATTTGATTTCTAGGATCAACACTTTTTTTCACAATTCTCTTGCATCACTCTCATTTATTTTCAGAATTTTTCTTCTGTTACCTTTACATATTTGTTTGCCCTGGGCTATGCTGAAGCTTGTTGAATTTTGGATTCTGGACAGTGCCTATTTGCCTGGGCCTATGCTGAAGGACTTGATGATTCTTACAGCTGGAGGCTGCCTCAGGCAGAAGGTGGAGTCCAGATGTTGGTATTTTACTGTTCCAACACACTGGGACTTATGATCTTCTGTTGGCATGCTGCTTTATCTGTTCTCTTTTACATAATTGAGACAATATCCAGAAGTGTTCTTTCCATTAAATCAGGCACTGAGGTCTTAAAGGTTCAGGAAAAGGCACTGAATAGGAAGGCTGTCTTTGCACAACATTCCTCTAAGCTATTGTCACCATAAATTTCATGTCATGTCATCATTAATTTGATGTCATGGTCTTCCTTGATTTTGAAGGTCAACAACAAGTGTGATAGACTTTTCTTACTGATATTTTAGTTTATTTGTGCTAAAAGATTTGTTAACACCTTGTTTTTTGTTGGTTCTGCTCTCCAGGATTTGTTGGGGACATTAGTTTATGATTGTTTGGAGGGGAATATGGAGAGTTATGTCACTTTGCTTCTTACTTTGCCATTCTCACTCCTGGAAGTACCTAACTTATCTTTTTACATTTATTTCAACCTGAAGTTCAAAGTTTCTTCATCTCTACTGATTTTATCTTTGTATTTTTAGATATAACCACCATAATTTGGTATTAAATGATACGACACAAGTGTAAGGCTCCTATTATCATTTGGTTTCTAGGATCAACACTTTTTCTGTGCTTTCACCATATGCCTTCATTCTGCTTCCTGGAGACTATTAGTTTCTGCCCTTATTTTTCCTGATGCCTAACTACTACCTACTTTTTTTTGAGACTTCAAAGTGGGCTCTACCTGTATAGGAGATTTGAAGATATCCTTCAACATTCATTACTCTTCCAAAGACAACACCATCAACAACAGTGATCATAACAGCAGTAGCTAAAGATGCCACACTAGCAGCAGCAGCAGAACCAACTAGAGGAACGACAGAGACAAATACAATAGGAGTGACAGCAGCAGTAGCAACAACTGTAATGTCAGCATTATTGACAACAGTACAAGTGATAGGTTGGATGGTTGGATTTTGGCCCTCAGTTGTTGCTGATTAGATCAATACAAGCTCAGAATGCACTACCACAAATCAGGCACCAATGAACAATGGGGTATTTACTCTAAGCTTATGCATCTCATGTTTCTTTTCAGCTGCTGCAACTCTACCTTCCTCATTGAGCCAACACCCTCTCTGAGGATAGCACAACAAACTGGGCAGTGTTGTGACATTATCTCCCATGGTGCACAATCAATTCCAAATTTCTTAAGCGAAACCTTCAGAGTCTCCTGGTATCATTTCTTCTAACCCCCTTGTGAGTGCTTGCCCTATATGAGATCTCCAAAAACTAGTCTTTTTGGCAAGTGCATACCTGGTATTTGAACAATATGACCAGTCTATGGAAGATGCACTTTTGTAGTAACATTAGAATACTTGACATTTTGTTCTAGAAAGGACCTCAGCATTTGGTATCTTCTGTCTGGTGTTCTTCATAATCTTACTAAGACAATTTAAATGGAGTGATTCAGTTTCTTGGCATGGCATTGGTACACTGTCAAGGTTTAACAGGTATACAGCAATGAGGTCAGCTCATCATCTTTGCAGATGCTCATGTTGGTAATCAATCCAATAGTTCTTTTCATTCATATTTTCTTTCAAAACTTCCTAAAGACTGAGCTAACTCTGGCAATGCTTGTGTAACCTCACTATCTATGTGTATCTCCATGTAAAATACCCTGCCAAAATTAGTGAATTTATCCATAGTGAATATTATGAATCCATAATATTTAAATCTCCATTTTCTAGAATTGATGGTTCTTATGGTGCTGACTGATGGAACACTTCAGTTCTCTAGTTAACTGAGAAGAGCATAATCAGAGAAGTGTTACCAATTTCCATCATGTCCCTAACCCCACTTTGTTTGGGTGTTCACCATTCTTTTCAGAATGAATAGTACCCTATTGTGATTGATTTTCAAGACTGGTGAATCTGAAAATCTGGGTGAATATTATTTAATAAATATCAACTTATGATTATGGGGAAACTGGATAAATTACTTCATTTATTGAATCACCATTTGGGGAGGCAGACAGCAAGGTGGCAATTGGATAATGCACTGGCTTTGGAGAAAGGAAGACAGGAGCTTGAATCCAGCCTAAGATACTTGGCACTAGTATTGTGACATTGGATAAGTCACTTAATCCTAATTACCTCACATACAGGGCCATCCCTAGTAATGCGGATTCAGATCTGGTCATTGGATCCAGATGACTCTGTAGGAGAAAGTGAGACTGATAATTTAGCACAGCACCCCCCTCACTTCCATTCAATTCATGTGCTTGTCATGACATCACCTCCCTGATGTTGTGGTTTTCTTTGAGAAGTAAGAACAAAAAATCAGTAGGAAGACTGTGAATGTTTAAGTCTTTGTAAATCCCATAAGAACTTGGTTCTGCTTTTTATCCCTCACTTTGAATTGCATTGTATGAAATTACATTCTATTCCCTATCTTCAACAGCTCTCTCATATGCAAATGAACAAAAATATCATTTTCATCACTGTAAATATCATTATAATCATTAGCATATCAATGTTTTGCTGATCCAGAAGGCAGTGCTGGTATTAAGAAAGTCCTGAGATGCACAAGACTCTAAGACTCTAGTGACCATTACTGTTGTTGTTTCCAACTCTATTCTTCTCAGGGACTCTCTGCCATGTTTAATAGTCTGAGATCTGAGCCTATTCTAAAATCATAAGATTGATCTATTTTAGGTACATTTGATGACAAAGGTCTCTCGATTTTCATAAATTTTTTTGATAGCTTTAGAAATCATTATCATAGGAGCATTAGCACTGATGATGGTAGCATGTTGTTTATCTGCATGAGTAAATCACATTGACATGAACACGTCATACATCTCTTTTGGTAGGCATACAAAACTGTCTGTTTATGTAAATGCAATAAAACTGCATAGATGCACCCTTTCAGAAAATAATGGATCTCAATAGACCATGGAAGAAGAGATAGACAAGATAAGGGTGATGAAGATAATGTTGGGCAGAGAGTGGTGGACTAATCCTATATTTATCCACTCCAAAATAAATATTTTCCTTCAACAGAAGTTGTGTCCCCAAGGAAAGAAGGCATTTTACCTCCTTCCTCTCATTCCCTTCTCCTCTACTGTTTCTACAGGGTAAGATAGATTTCTATACTAAATTGAATGTATGTGTTACTACTTCTTTGAGACAATTCTTTTTTTTTAGATTTTTGCAAGGCAAATGAAGTTAAGTGGCTTGCCCATGGCCACACAGCTAGGTAATTATTAGGTGTCTGAGACCCAGATTTGAACCCAGGTACTCCTGACTGCAAGTCCAGTGCTTTATCCACTATGCCATCTAGTCACCCCTAGACAATTCTGAGAAGAATAAAGTTCCTTCATTATCCATCACCTTCCTTCCACTTATTTCCATCCAATTTGAAAAGCTTTTTATTTCCTCTTTTATGTGAGATTATTTTCTCCATTCATGGTGTTTCCCTTTTTCTTAGAATATTTCACTCTCATCCCTGAATTTTTTTTTAGATATCAACCCTTTATTTTCAGCTCTCTACTATGCACTATCTATATATCTTCTTGCAAACTGTTCTAATATTAAAAAAAAATTTGTATGAGTTACCAGTATCATATTCCCATGTAGGAAAATAAGCAATTGAATATAACTTAATCACTTATGATTTCCCTTTCCTGTCTTTATTTTAATGATTTTCTTGAGTACTGTAGTTGAGATCAACATTTTTGTCAGCTCTGATCCTTTCATCAAGGTTTTGTTTTTATTTTTTTTTGAAAGGCAATGGGGTTAAGTGGCTTACCCACAGCCACACAGCTAGGTAATTATTAAGTATCTGAGGCCATATTTGAACTCACGTACTCCTGCCTCCAGGGCCAGTGCTCTATCCATGGTGCCACCTAGCTGCCCCAATTCTTTCAATTTCTATTTTAACTTTTGGTTCTAGAATATCAGTACCAGTTTTCTTTGACATTATCTTGAAGCATGATGTCTGAGTTCTTTTTTTAAAAATCATGGCTTTCATGTCCAGTTCTTCTGGATTTATTTTTCAGGTATTTCACATTGTGTTCCATTTTTCCCCATTATTTGGGTTCCTTTGATTACTTTTTGACTTCTCATAAATTCATTATCTTCCATTTCATCAATTGTAATTTTGAAGGAATAATTTGCTTTTGTGATCTTTTATACCTCTTTTCCATTTAACCACTTCTAATTTTACAGAGTATTTTTTCCATTGAATTTTCATCTCTCTTCTTCCTTTTACACAATTCTTTTATTATAAACAATCTTCTCCTCATTGACATTTTGAAAATCTTTTGTCATTTGGCCTATCTGGTTTTAAGTTACCATTCTCTTTAGTATATTGAAAGTCTCCTTTAAAAGGTTATGGATTTTTAAAAATATTTTCTTGCATCACTGTCATTTCCTTTCCCAGTTTTTCCTCTGCTTCTCTTATTTGATTTTTCAAAATCCATTTTAAACTCTCCATGGTCTGAAACCAATGCACATTTTTCAAGGAGGCTTTGTAGGAGCTTTCACTGTTTTCTTCTGAGTGTATGTTTTGACCTTTCTTGTCACCCTAGTAACTTTTCATGGTCAATATTAGTTTAGTAGCTACTTTAGTTTGTTTTTTTGTTCTTATTACATTTTATAAATTTATTTACACATAACTGAAGTACCATTGTTGTAACAGGAAACTTAATACCCCCTTCCCCCACAAAAATAGAAAAACTTCATGAAAAATAAAGAGAAAGAAAGAGAAAAAAATGTACTTCAGTCTGTGTTCAGATGACAACAGGTCATTGGGATAGATCACATTCTTTATCATAAGTCCATTAGAGAAGTTACTTCAATAATTTTTTTCCACAGTTGCAATTGCTGATTGTATTTCCCTCCATTCATTCCTTTCCACTCCCATTTATTCCATTTCATCTGTCCTTTCACTGTGTCCCTCCTCAAAAGTATGGTATGGGATATCTGAGTGTTGGGCAGAAAAAACAGACCCTAAGGCCAGGAAGACCTTAACCCAAATACCAACCCAGACACCCAGCCTGAGGATCTACTCAGGCCATCCAATCCCATTAACTTGCAGTAAAACAAACAAAAAAACGTGTATTGCATCTGACTGTCCTAGCCCATGATCTACCATCTCCTCTACCACCTACAACTCCCTTCCCCTCCTCCCGCCCATCCCTTTCTTCCACTTTTTCTTCTAGTGTAAGATTCTAAGCCCTATAAAGTGTGTATATTGTTTACTCTCTGAGTCAATTCTGATGGGAATTTCACTTCAATCATTTCCCATCACCTTCCCCCTTTCCATTCTATTGCAAAAGCTTTTTCTTGACTCTATTTCCTGAAATATCTTAATCTACTCTCTCTCCCCTTTCCCTGTCTCCCAATATATTCCTTTCTTACCCATTGACTCCATCTTTATAATATATCATACTTTCATGTTTAGCTCTCATCCATGCCTTGTCCAAATATGTTGCTTCTAACTCTTCTATTAATTGAAATGGTTCATATTAAGTTATCTGTATCATCTTCCCATGCAGAAATACAAAAGTTCAACATCAAGGCACAGAGTCAAGATTGTTCCCCCCAAAACTTCAAAAGCCATCAAATTATGACTAGCCAAAATCTGAAGGGGCAGGACCCACAGAAAATTGAGTGATACAATTTCCCAGTTCAACACATGAAAGATCTGTTTCATCAGGATCATGGATTAGGGAAACAACCACCACAGCACAACACAGTGCAAATGGGACAGGTGCCTAGATCCCTGGGGATGCCTGGACCAGTGGCAGAGGGAGCAGTTTCTAGTCCTCCTGGGCCAGGGATTACCAGGAACAACTTGATGGGGTGGTGAGAGTATTCTGCCCCACCAAAGTTAGTGCAAAGAAAGCACTAGCTTCAGAGCAGGGCTGCGGTGAGAACCTACAGCAGGAATAGGGAAAGCCAATCTGCACCTCCAGAGCACAGTCCACAGATGGTAAGGGGGGGAGGACTACAGAGGTCTCTTTTCTCTCCCTGGGGCAGGATTCAGCTGTTTGCCCACACTTAAATCCAGGTTGCAGTTTGGGCTCCCACAACACCACCATGGCCAAGCAGGGACCATCCTCACAGTTCCAGGGCAGAGGGGAGGGTCTGTGGTCATCCACAAACCAAAGCACAGGCAAGAGAGGAGTCAAAAATTCTCATAAGAACTTGGAGGATTTAAAGGTCCCTGTGGGTTGTCTGAAACCCCCCCCCCCCCCCAAGCCTTAGAAGTCCAGTAAATCAGTTATAGACTGAGGAAATGAATAAACAAAAATAAAAGAAGAATCTGACCATAGAAAATTACTTTGGTCCCATGGAGGATCAAAATACACACACACACACACTCACACACACAGAAGATGAGAAAATTTAAGCTTAAGTATCAAAAATCTTCAAGAGAAATTAAATAATGAGCTCAGGCTATGGATGAGTTAAAAAAAATTGAAAAGCAATTAAGGTAGGTAGAGGGAAAATTGGGAGGAGAAATGAGAGTGTTGCAGATAAATCATGAAAACCAAGTCTGCAACTTCGTGAAGGAAATACAAAAATACTTAAGAAAAGAATATGTTAAAAATCAGTTTGGGCCAAATGGAAAAAGCAACACACAAGGCAAATGAGGAGAAGAATGCCTTAAAAAGCAGAACTGGCCAGTTGTAAAAGGAGATAAAAAATCTCCCTGAAGAAAATAACTCATTCAGATGCAGAATGGAACTAAAGAAAGCTTATGACTTGGTATAAATTCAGGAAGAAATAAAACTGTACCAAAAAATTTAGAAAAAAATTGTGAAATGTCTCATTAGAAAACCAACTGACCTCAAAAACAGAACCAGGAGAGATAATTCAAAATATTATTGGGCTACCTGAGAGTCACAATCAGGAAAAGAGCTTAGACTTCATTTTTCAAGAAATAATACAGCAACATTGCCCTGAGATTCTAGAAGAAGGGGTAAAATAGAAACTGAAGAAATTCACTGAGGGAATTCCTGAAAGAGTTCCCAAAAAGAAAACTTTCAGGAATATCATAGCCAAATTCCAACACTCTTAATAGACCTGTCAGAATAAATCAATTCAACTACCATGGCTCTATAGTTAGGATTACAGAGGAAGTGGCAGTATTCACCTAAAGAGCTCATGGGGCTTGGAATATAATACTCCAGAAGGCAAAAGAACTTGGTTTCCACCAAGAATCAACTACCCAGAAAAACTAAACATCCCCTTTCAGGGAAAAAAGATGGACTTTCAGTGAAGCAGGGGACTTTCAAACTTTCCTATTGAAACAACTAAAGCTGAATAGAAAGTTTGATCTGCAAGTACAGGACTCGGGGAATCATAGAGGGGGTGGACAAAAAGGATGAATTATGAGGAAATTATTGATGTTTAACTTTTTATACTCCTGCATTGGAAGAAGATATTGATAACTCATATGAACTTTCTCATTCATAAGAGGAGTTAGAAGGAATATATATATATATATATATATATATATATATATATATATATATATATATATATATACACAAGGCACAGGGAGCAGCTGATTATAATGGTTTAATATAGTAAAATAGTATAATATAATAAAAAGATGGAGTCAATAGGTGATAAAGGAAAGCACTGGGAGGAAGGGAAAGGAGAGGAAGAATGGGCTAAGATATTTCACATAAGAGTCGAGGAAAAGCTTTTTCAAATGAGTGGAATGGGGAAAGGATAGGGGGAATGAGGGAGTCTTCATTCTCATCCAAATTGCTTCAGAAAGGAAATAACATACACATTTAATACTGTATAGAAATATATCTTACCCTAGAGAAAAATGAGAAGAAAGAGATGGGATAAAGGGGCATGAGGGGAGGGAAGGGGGAGTAGGTGATAGAGGAGAGGGAAGATATTGGGAGAGGGTACCCAAACACAACACATGTTTGAACAGGGACAGGGTGAAAATAAATGAGAGGGGGAAGGAATAGAGTGGAGTGAAATGCAGCTAGTAGTAGAAACTTTGGGAAAAATAGTGAAGCAACTTCTTCAGATGATAAAGAAGGCAACTCATCCCAGAGTCAGAACCATGGGAATGTGACCACAGACTGTAGTACATTTTTCCTCTCTCACTATTCTTGGAGTTTTCCATCTTTTGGGGGGAGAAGGGAGTTATGTTTACTCTCACAGCAAGATCATTCAATAATATAAAATAAATAAACCAAAAAAAAAGAAGTTCAACATCATTAAATTCCTCAAAATTTACTGTTCTGTCCACCCTTTCTTTGCTTCACTTGAGTTCTATACTTGGACCTCAAACTTTCTATTCAGCTCTAGTCCTTTCAGCAGGACAGTATAAAATTCCCCTATTTCATTGAATGTCCATCTGTTTTCTGCTAGAAGAGCAAGTTCATTTTTGCTGGATAATTCATTTTGGGTTGCATTCCAAGCTATTTTGCCTTCCAGAACATTATATTCCAAGCCCTATGATCCCTTAATATAGACACTGATAAGTCTTATGTAATTCTGACAGTAGTGACACAATATTTGAATTGTTTCTTTCTGGATGCTTGCAATATTTTCTCTTTGACACAGGAGTTATGCTTTTGATCTCTTCTAGAAGGAAATTGGTGGATTCTCTCAATTTCTTTTTTACCCTCTGCTTCTAGTATAAATTATTTTAAAAAATGAAGTCAAGGTTATTTTCCTGATCATGACTTTCAGATAGTCCAATCATTTTTAAATTGTCTCACTTGAATCTGTTGTCCAAGTTAGTTTTTTCCCAATGAATTATTTCATATTTCTTACAGTTTTTCATTCTTTCAGTATTATTTTATTATATCTTGATTCCACAGAAAGTCATAAGTTTTACTTAGCTCCATTATAGATTTGAAGGAGTTGTTTTTTTCAAAGAGCTTTATCTCCTTTTCCATCTGATCATTTTTTCTTTTTAAGTTAACCTCATTATTTTTGGACTACTTTTTCCATTTGACCCAAACAGGTTTTCAACATATTGTTTTCTTTGGCATTTTTTGTATCTCATTGACCAAGTTCCTGATTTGGTGTTCATGTTTATCCTGCATTGCTCTCATTTCTCTTTTCAGTTTTTCCTCTACCTCCCTTACTTGATTCGCAAGATCTTTTTTGAGTTGTTCCATAGCCTGAGCCAAATTCCTATTTTCCTTTTGGTTTTGCATACAGAAGCTTAGACTTTGTCATCTTCTGAGGGATTATTTTGATCCTCCTTGGGAGCAAAGTAATTATCTATGGTCAGGTTCTTTTTGTTTTTTATTGTTTACTCATTTCCCTATTCTACCTTGGTTTTGATGTGCTTCCCAGGCTTCTAAGTGTTATTGAGATACTCCTGGAAGGACTTCAGTTCCTCCAATGCCTTCTGAGAGGTTCTGACTAATCTCCTTCTCTGTGCTCTGGTCTGTGGATGACCACAAACACTCCTCTCTCTTCTTGAACTGAGAGTAGGATCCCTGTTCTGTAGTGGCAAACAGGGTCTGCAGACATCAACCAGGGTCTGGACAAAGCAACTATGTCCTGCTCCAGGCAAATCAGAGAGACCTCAGCAGTCTCCCCTGACCCCTTGGGCTGAGCTCTCTGGAAACAGTTTCTGAGTAACTCCCTGTTGAGTGGCTCCACTCTAATTCAATTTCCTAGTCATAGGCTGCACTGAGGACCAAGGCTGTGATAAGGGCCTTGCTACCCTAAGGTCCATGATCACCCTGGAAGTGGTTTCCTATTGATCTTCCAAGTTGTGTTAGATGATTCCTGGATAGGGAGGTCTGGAAATCACTTCTTCTACTATAAACTGGAGCCTCTTGGGACTCAGGCACCTGGCAGGCTATTCCTGGATGGCTGGAGTTTGTTCACTGTGGCTCAGCATGACCCTGGCTGCACTGCCTTGCCTTCTGAGCTCAGTGGATCTTAGACTTCCCATGGATCTTCAAGTTACCTTGGGCTGGAGAATGTTTCATTAGGTCTTCCTGTGGATTTTGCCTCTTTAAAATTTAGTTAGTCATAATATTGAGGTCTTTGAATTATTTTGGAAGAGAGTTTCTGGGAAATCCTGCCCTCATGCTACCATCTTGGTTCCACCCTCAATTTTCTTTTTCTTATTTTTTTTCATTTGTGACTTGATTTTAACTCTTTATTACAATAAATCTCTGCTTCCAAAGTGGATGGTGTACTTTCTCAAGCTTCTATCATTCTTTTCAGATGATTTCAGAGATAATTCCGAGAACCTGTAAGTTTTTCATACTTCCAAGGGAGTATGAGATAAACAGATGTGTTTGCTACTCTCTTGGATTGGAACTCTTTTCTGCCCTGGAACTATGAGGGGGGTCTCAGTTTCCTATGACCCCAAGTTCTGTTGTGCTACTGCTACTCCTTTCCCTGTGACTGTCTTCAAGGATTGTGACTGGTTCTAAGTATGGGAAAAGAAACAGTCCTACCAGCTTAAAGACTGCTACAATCTCCTTCTGACTCTTTGTTTGATGCCTCCTCAGTCTAAGGACTGAGAAATTCAGAAGAAGCTACTGTCATTGCTGATGCAGGGGCTCCCAAGATCTGTTCCTGGTTTGTTGGGTTTGTGGTTGCACTACTGAGCCACCCCTCTTTCATCTGAGGACAACAAACCTTTTCTTTTGCCCTTCTAAGCTGTCTAAATTGTTTCACTCTGTCTTTATATAGGTTCTTCCCCTCTAGAATTTGTTTAGAATCTTTAGTTAAAGGAATTTGTACCAGAGTTTGAGATAAAGTTCAGTTGAGACTCTACCTCTATTCTGCCATCTTTCCTCCATCTCTGCTGTCAAGATCTTTCCTGAGTGTTCCTTAATAAGTTGTTGCTTCACGTGGAAGATGACCATGTAACTGAGATCCACCAAGACTTCAGAAAAGACCAGCCCTGACAAGTCTGTACACAACATTTGATGTTCTCATCACAGCCTTTGTTACTGTCCTTTGTGAGGTATTTTGGAAAATTATGTTAAAATGTGATTGCCTGGAGTAGTTCTTTTTATTATTATTACATATTTGCACAGATTCGGGATAATGAATTTATTCTTGAGTTTATCCAGTCATCAATGGAGTGAGGCAAGGTTGGGCCCTTGCTCCCATGCTTTTTAGCATGATGTTTTCATCCATGGTGATGAATGATTTCAATATGTACAAACACAGCAACAAGGTCAGCTAACATATTGATGGTAAGACATTTAGCTTTAAAAGGTTACCAGATAAGCTGATTAAACCAAAGTGGAGGGGGTGTTGGATCATAATTTCATTTTGCAGATGATATTGCATTCAGTGCAGTCTCTGGATCTGAGATGCAGCAAAGTATGGATCTATTCTGCTGTTGCATGAGCTAAATTTGACATAACAATTAACACCAAAATAACAGGTTTTCCATGAGTCAACACAGCACCAACCATATGTGAAAACATCAGTTATAGCATATGGAGACGTTTTGAATACTGTGGATAACTTCTCTTGCCTTTTCAATATACTGACCAAGGGAGTACACATTGATAAAGAGGTTCACGCACATGGCCAGAACTAGTTCAGTATTTGGGAAGCTCTGAAATAAACTATGAAAAAGAAGTTATTAGATTGACCACCACACTGAAGGTCTACAGAACTATTGTGCTGAACTCAATGTATGCCTGTGAAAACTGGGCAGTCTATTAGCATCATAACAGGAAATCAAATAACTTCTTTTTTTATGGACTCATAATAAAGATCCATCCCAGAGACAGAGCCAATGGTATCTGAACACAGACTGAAATAACTTTTTTTTCTCCCACTTTATTTTTCTTGAGTTTTCCCTTTCTTTGTTGGGGGAGGTGGAGTTTACTTTTACCACAAAGCTATTGGAGTAATGTGAAAATAAATAAATGAATTTTCTTAAGAAGATTCTGAAGAGCACTGGTGAGATAAAGTACCAGATACTGTAGTTCTTTCTTAAACTTAACTGCCAAACAGTCAAACTCTACCACAGAGAGCACAACTCTGATGAGATGGGCATGTTATGGGAATGTCAAATGGCCAGAAAGATTATTTTATGGAAAATTCACATGCTGGTCAGAAAAAGCAATACAAAGACATGCTTGAGGTCTCTCTTAAGAACTTTGGAAATTTTTTTTTTTTTTATGTGTGGTAGGCACTGGTACAGGACTGTCCAGAATTAAAAGAACTTAAAACAAAGAAATGCAAAAATTCAAAGAATCCATCCCAAATAATCATATGGATTACTTGTGTGTAATCAGTGGTAAAGGAATTAGTCTGATCAGTGACAGTTATATACATTTTAAGTTGACTCTAACATAGTGATTGCTTTCTATTTTTGTCTCTTTGAGAACATAGACACCAAACATATCCTTTTATTTAGAAAAAAAAAATCTGTGGTGTACTTTTGGGACAGATGGAGATTTTCCATGGTCCCAGGGTTAGTGTCAGAGGAAAGCTCTGAATCCAGTTGTCTCTGATTCCAACCCACAGGATTCTAGTCACCAAATGAAAACATTCATTTTCATAGGGAAAGAGACTGGAAAGGAACTATAAAGGAAAGAAAATTTCTCTAAACAATTGTTCAGTATATTTCCTTGAACTTGTCTTCTCAGTTGTTCAGATCACTGAATTGTTAAGTGACTTCTCAGGGTCACTTAATTATGCAATATGTATCAGAAACATTACCTTAACATGGGTTACCTCACTCTAAAGCCACCTTTCAATTCATTAGACATTAGACATGTTATTATCATGCTTATGACTACTGTTGTTATTGCTTCTGCATTTATTGTTAGCTGGACTTATAATTTATTCAATATGGAGAGCTCTGTATTTTTTGGTTAATACTTATATTGGAGTAGACAGATAACTCTTCTTTAATTTTTATTCCGTGTCTTTCTTTAATCCTCATTTCATTTTCTGCAAGAAAATTTCCTGATCTCTATTAATGATAACTTACCTCTAAGATTATTTCTAATTTACATTGTCTACTTCATGGTTCTTTGAAGATCTTTGTATGTTGTCTCCCCATTAGAACAGGATTTTCTTCAGAAAGATGTGAATTTAATTATGCAACCTGGAAAATGTTACATCCTTATCTTACTTGTTTTCTGTCCTATAAAATGACAATGAGAATTTTAGATACTTTACAGCATTGATGTGAAGTTCAAGCAATTAGTATAGTACCTGTCAATTATCAGATGCTATAAAAATGCTTGCTGGTTTTACATATTTTCATTTGTTTTCCAATTATTTACCATAGTAGTTTCTGCCTTTCATTTTCTGTAAGGTTTTGAATTTTACAATTTTTCCTCCACCTTCCCTTCCCTCCCCATTCCCCCAAAGAGTTCAGTCTGATAATCTTCGCATTGTTTCCAAGCTATACACTAATCAAAATTGAATATGTTGGGAAAGAAATAATATCCTTGAGGAAAAAATAGAAAATTAGAGATAGCAAAATTATGTAGTCATAGGACACTTTTTTTTAAAAAAATGAATGTGGACTTTGGTCTTTGTTTAAACTCCGCAGTTCTTTCTCTGGGTGCAGTTGGGAATCTCCATCACAGGCATTTAAAATTGTCCCTGATTATTGCTAAATGTTTATTGTTGATTGTTAATTATAGTCTTAAAGAATATTTTAGATACTGAGGTGTGACTTTCCCATTGTCTTGTAAGTCCTCTGCGCTTGACATATATTATGAATCCAGTCCTTAATGTTCTACCCAATCTATCTCTAAGTACATCTGTAAGCCAATAGAGGTCAAAGACAATATTGATCAGAAATTTGATCCGGTCTTGTAGTTATATAGCAATATATTTAATAATACTTGCTAGTACTCTTTTAGCAAAGGTTCAACATTCAGCTTACTTTTTTCGCTTGAAACCAATCCTTACCAAAAGTCTAATGGCCTTTGATTGCTATTCTACCCTATCTAGGATCAAAGCTGGATGAGGTCTAAATATTTAGGTGCAGTCTTTAAATATGCAATGCTAATGAGCTGTTGTTTCTTGTTTATCACATTGTCACTGTTGTTTTGCTCCAGACAATGTCCTGTCCATCTCATTTTATTTATTTCCTTCTCTCTTTTCTTATTTCACCAGATCATCTCTACTGACTTCAAGGTAAATAGGTACAGGGCTTGTACCTTTCCCCACTTTCCTTTCTCCATTTTTTGAACTAGGTGGTGTTTTATGTGTGTTATAAACACTCTGTTTTTAAAGATAAAACTACTGGGGCAGCTGGGTGGCACAGTAGATAGAGCACAGGCCCTGGAGTCAGTAGTACCTGAGTTCAAATATGACCGCAGACACTTAATAATAATTACCTAGCTGTGTGGCCCTGGGCAAGCCACTTAACCCCATTACCTTGCAAAAAAAAAACTAAAAAAATTTAAAAAACTAAAGATAAAACTACTGATTTTGCCATATTTATTAAGATAGTTTTATAGGTAATTCTATTTAATCCTTTTTACTCACAGATTCCTTTTAGCTTCAAGTGGACATTTTGAATTTTGAATTCTCATCCTCCCTTCTCCATCCAGGTCCAATCATCAATTAAAATCATCTTTAAAAGAAGAGAAAAACTACAATGAATCATCTGTAAGAAGAAAAGAAAACCTGCCTTTGTTGGAATCTTTGTGACCAATTACTTTGTTCAGGTTCAAGAAGTTTGATGCCCAATGTTCCTTTTCAGGAGTCTTTCAAGATTTTATTCAAACTCTATTTATTTCACACCTAGGCTATACTCCTTCATAGTTCTCCATCATGACTACAAGAACCTCATCACCTTGCAAGATCACAACAGTCCTAGGACTCTACTTCTACTCTCTTATGGAAGAGCAGAGCAGGAAACTCTTCTCAGAACCTACATATAGGGAAAGTTCTCCCTGCTCCTCTCCTAGGGATTTCTCCACTATGCTCTGAGCTTTCCTTTCTCACTCTTTTCAGTTTCTTTTTAGGTGATCTTTCCATATTTGAGTGCAAGCAAATTGAGTGCAAGAATTTTCTTTTTCTTTCTAGTCACAGTTTTAGCAAAGCAACACATCTGGCAAATAGCATATACTTAATAAATCATTATTATTTGAGTTGAAACTGAATAATTTCTTATAAAGTTTCTTACTGCCATAGAATTCCTTGCTTCTATGAGACTAGCAAGACTGCTTCTTATGAAAAAAAATAGGAAAAACAGAGAGTTTGTTCTTTAGTTAAACTGGGTTTAGATAATAAGGCTTCTTTATTTAAATAAATCTATTTTATTTTCCTAATTATATGTAAACAATTTTAATAATAAAGATTTTTTTCTATTTTGTTTTAAATTCTTTCCTACCACGCTTCCTCCTCATTGGAAAAGATAAGCAATTTGATATATGTCATACATGTGCAGTCATTCAAAACATAATCCCATAGTAGTAATGCTGTGAAAGAAAACAAACTAAAAAGAAAGAATCACAAATACAATAAAATAATAAGACTTCTTAAAAAGCTGTACTTCCCCCTTCTATCTTCCTTGCTAATTTGGCTAATATTTATGGACTTTGTCCCTCAGTGCCAGTCCTAACCTAATAATTATGGGAGGAATCATATATTATTGGCATTCTCTTGTATCCTTTCAGTTTTCAGTGCCCATTTCCCAAATGCTTTTTTTATTTATACTCTACAAGCATTGTTCTTACTTATCTATGTACACACAAACTCTAATAGAATGTAAATTCCCTGAGAGTGTGAATTCTTTTTCTTTTCCTTTTGTCTTAACATATTTAGAACCTAACACAGTGAAGACACAGAGAAGATATTTAACAATTTCTTCCCAGAATGTTTTAGATTAAAAGGAAATGATTTAAAATAAGTTTATTAAAACACCCTACTCTTATGATTTATCTAATCTAGTTTGATATCAGTACTACAAATAATAATTTTTTACATTTTGCAGAGCATGATATAAATATAATTTCAATGATCACTAATAAGTATGTTATGTACTTTTTTGTAATTTACAGATAAATAAACTGATGCAGATGAATGCTAAGTAATTTGTTGGGGGTTTGTTTTTTTTTTTTTTTTTTTAAGGTTTTTGCAAGGCAAATGGGGTTAAGTGGCTTGCCCAAGGCCACACAGCTAGGTAATTATTAAGTGTCTGAGAAGGTATTTGAAAGCAGGTACTCCTGACTCCAGGGACAGTGCTTTATCCACTGCTCCACCTAGCCGCCCCTAGAGACCATTTTCAAGATATTTCTTGAATGTTCATGTGGCTTTTCCTTATACTCTTCTTAACATTCTTATTACTTTCTTTTGTGTTGTGACTGATTTTAATAAATCTCTATTTTATTTTTACACCAGCATTCCCTGCTCAGAGAGTGATTCTTCACAGGGGATAATAGAACAAAATCGACAACAGGAACACATATGGGATTAGGGGTTGAAGGTTGAAGTTGAAGGTGTGGACTTCGGATTGGATTCAATTATTAGCCATGCTATTTTCCTCTTTCAAGAAAGAACAAGGGGGGTGGCTAGGTGGCGCAGTGGATAAAGCACTGGATCTAGAGTCAGGAGTACCTGGGTTCAAATCCAGTCTAAGGCACTTAATAATTACCTAGCTGTGCCTTGGGCAAGCCATTGAACCCCATTTGCCTTGCAAAAAAAAAAAAAGAAAGAAAGAAAGAACAAGGGTGATACAATTTTCTTTTGGACCTTAAAGGAATATAGTGTACATGACTATAAAATCTTGATTCACGTTTAAATATATGCTGCTAATTGATTGTGGTAGAATCCAAATTCAGTTTTAACTGACTTTAAATCCTAAAAGCTGTGCATTATAGTGTATCAAACTTTACAAATATCAAGTATGATGGAGTGAAAATAAGCCTGATCCTATGACTAAATAAGAATGAGGGCACATTATAAACTGAAAAAATGAAGATTTTGACTATATTAAATTAAAAAAGGTTTTACACTAATAAAAATCAATACTACCAAAATTAGAATGAAAGCAGAAAGCTGGGAAACAATCTTTACAACCAGGAGTTCTGATAAAGGTAGTATTTCTAAAATATATATAGAGAATTGCATCAAATTTAAAGTTCACAAGGATCTGAATAGACAATTATCTTTTCTTTCTTCTTTTTTTTTCCAAGAATGATTTTTTTTATTTACACATTACTAAAATAGTCTTGTATAAGAGTAAACATAATCCCCCTCCCCCACAAAAATATAAAACCTCATGAGAAATAAAGGAAAAGAAAGAGGAAAAATATGATTCAATCTGTGTTCTGATAACATTGTCTCTGTTTTGGGTGGACCACTTTCTTTATCTAAGTCCATCACAGAAGTTACTTCCATATCTTCCCACAGTTGCTATTGCTGATTGCAATTCCATCCATCCATTCCTCCCCACTACCATCTATTAAATTTTCTCTCTCCTTTCACTCTGTCCCTCTTCGAAAATATGCAGTGGACCAGCCAACTGGTGAAGAGGAAAGCACTAGCCCACGTCCCAACCGAGAAATCCAGGAACCACTCAGCAACCACTTGGCCCTATAGCACTGGACAGGCCACCTAATCCCAGTACTTTGCAAAAATTAAAAAAAATGTCTTATATCTGACTATCCTTTCCTGTGATCTATCCTCTCCTCTATCTCCCACATCCCCCTTCCCCTGTCCCCTCTCTCTACTTTTTTCTCTAGATATCTATACCCTATTGAGTTTTTTTCTGTTTCCTCTCTGAACCATTTCTTTTTTTTTTTTTTTTTTTAGGTTTTTGCAAGACAAATGGGGTTAAGTGGCTTGCCCAAGGTCACACAGCTGGGTGATTATTAAGTGTCTGACGCTGGATATGAACTCAGGTCGCCTGGGCTGCAGGGCTGGTGTTCTATCCACTATACCACCTAGCTACCCCTCTGAGGCATTTCTGATAAGAGTGAAGCTTCTCTCATTTCTGCTCACCTTCCCCCATTCCATACCATTGCAAAAGCTACATGAAATATCTTTTATATGAAATATGTTAGTCTATTCTACCTCTCCTTTCTCTTACTCCCAGCACATTTCCTTTCACACATTGACTCCATTTTTGCAATATATTATATCTTCAAATTCAACTCTTTCCTGTGGTTCATCTATAAAAGTTCCTTCTACCTTCTCTATTAAATGAGAAGGTTCATTTGAATATTATCATTATCATCTTTCCATGCAGGAAGGCACACAGTTTTAATCATTAAGTCCCTCATAATTTACCCTTTTCCTCCTCTCTGTATGCTTCATCTGAGTCCTGTGCTTGAAGGGCAAACCTTCTGTTCAGCTCTGGTCATTTCAACAGGAACATTTGAAATTCCCCAGTTTCATTGAAAGTCCATCTTTTCCTCTGGAAAAAGGTGTTCACTTTGGCTGGGTATCTGATTCTCAGTTGCATTCCAAGCTCTGCTGCCTTCCAGAATATTACATTCCAAGTCCCATGAGCACTTAATGTAAATTCTGCTAAGTCCTAAGTAATCCTGACTGCAGCTCCATGATATTTGAATTGTGCCCGTCTGGTTGCTTATAATATTTTTTCTTTCACTTGTGAGTTCTGTAACTTGGCTATAATATTCCTGAGGGTTGTTTTCTTTTCTTTTTTTTGGATCTCTTTCCAGGGGAAATTGGTGGATTCTATCAACTTCTATTTTACCCTCTGCTTCTAGGATAACAGGGCAATCTTCCTGTAAGAATTCTTTAAAAATGAGGTCAGGGCTCTTTTCTTGATCTTGACTTTCAGGTATCCCAAAAATTTTTTAAATTATCTTTTCTAAATCTGTTTTCCATATCAGTTGTTTTTTTTTTCATTGAGATAGTTCCCATTTTCTTCTAATTCTAATTCTTTTGGTGTTGAACTATAGTGTCTTGATTTCTCACAAAGTCATCAGCTTCCTTTAGCTCCATTATACATATGAAGAATTTGTTTTCCTCAGAGAGCTTTCTTATCTCCTTTTCCATCTGGCCAATTCTGCTTCTTAAAAGATTCTTCTCATTAATAACTTTTTGAATGGTTTCATCCAATTTATTTTCTTCAGCATTTTTTGGATCTCCTTGACTAAGCTGCTGAGTTCATTTTCATGTTTTTCCCTCCATCTCTCTCATTTCTTTTCCCAATTTTTCTTTTATCTCCCTTACTTGATTTTCAAAGTCTTTTTTGAACTCTGCCATAGCCTGAGCCCAACTTCTATATTTCTTGGAGTCTTTAGAGGCAGAAATTTGGACTTTCTCATCGTCAGATTGAGTATTTTGTTCCTCCATGTGACCAAAGTAATTGTCTATCGCCAAGTTCCTTTTTTTCTGTATACTCCTTTCCCCAGCCTGTACCTGGTTTTGGGGTGCTTCTTGAGCTTTTGAGTATTATTGAGATCCCCCAACAAGGTCCGCAATGTGTGAGGCTCTGACTCCTCTCCTGGTCTGTCAACACAAGCTCACCCCTTTGCCATGGAGCTGTGTGTGTGTGGGGGTCCCTGCTCTATGGGTGGCCTAGACTGCAATTAGGGTCTGAATGTGTTCAAAGATCCAGAATACTATTCCAGGGACAGAGAACAGGTCTCAGAAGTCTCCCTCCATTCCCTTATCTGCCTGGAGGCTCCTTCTGGGCAACTCCATGGGCCTGCTTCTGTTTCCTGGATCTGGGCTGGGCTGAAAGCCTGGTCTGCATGGAGAGCCTTGACTGTGCTGAGTTCTGCAACTATGCTGAGGGCCTGGGTTTCGCTCTCACTCTGGCAGATGTCTCCCTGTTGATCTTCCAAGTTGTGCTTGGTGCTCCCTGGGGTGCAGGTCAGGAAACTGATTCTATTGCTGGCAGCTGGTGCTCCCTGGAGCTCTGAGACTATTCCCCTGAGGCAACAGTTCCTTCACTCTGTCATGGCCACCCCTCTGTCACTGTGGAATACAGTTTTTGCACTATTATCCAGGTTACCTTGGGCAGGAGAATTGCCTCATTGAATCTTTCTGTGGGTTCTATCTCTCAAAATTTTAGGTATAGTCATAATTTTTAGGTTTTTTGAAATATTTTGGAGAAATCACCTAAGAGAGGCACTTCTCCTGCTGCCATCTTGGCTCCACCCTGACAATTTTCGAATGATGAAATTAAAGCTATATGTAATTATATGAAAAAATGCTGCAAATCATTATGGATTACAGAAATGCAAATTAAAACATCTCACACCTATCAGATTGACTAAGATGAGAAAAAAAGAGGAAATGATCAATGTTTGAGAGGATGTGGGAGTATTGGGACATTGTTGCATTGCTTTTGGATTTGTGAATAGTTTCAACCTTTCTGAAGAACAATATGGAACTATGCTCAAAGAGCCATAAAACTATTCATACCCTTTGATCCAGCATTACCAATTTTAGATCTATATATCAAAAAAATTATAAAAAAGGAAAAAGTCTTATGTGGTCCAAAATATTCATAGCAGTTCTTTTTATAGTGGTAAAGAATTGGATTGAGGGGATGCCCATCAATTGAGTAATGGCTAAACAAGTTATGGTACATGAATATTATGGAATACTACTGTTCTATAAGAAACCACAAAGGGTCAGATTCTAGAGAAGCATTGAATGAATTACAGGATCTTATCTTGATTCAAGAAAACAGAACCAAGAGAACCGTACACAATAACAACAGCATTGTGAGATGATCAACCTTGATGGAAGCAGTTCCTCTCAGCACTCCAGACAGCTTGGACAACTCTATTAGACTGGCTATGGAAAATGTTATCCCCATCCAGAGGAAGCAATACAAAACAAAATAAAACCAAAAACCCTTAAGACTCTGATGAACACCTTATAAAGATTAGCCTTTATCTATGACTTTCTATTAATTTAATTCTCCATTCCAAAATTTACTAATTTGTAAACATGTTCATGAAAATATGTATGTAGAATGTTAAACTGTCATTGTCACTGAGGGGAGGGCAGTGGGATGCGAAGGTGAAAAGTAATTTTGTAACTTAAAAATATACATATGCATATGAATGAAAATAATTAAACAAACAAACAGATAAATGAATGAATGAATGATTGGATGAATGAATAAGTAAAAGAAAATAACCTCAACTTTGAAGGTTCTGAGATTCTAGAAATAGTCCTAAATTGACCTTTTACTAAAATTGATATTGAGGAAACACATTCAATCACACAGAGTCTTAGATTTTTCTTATTTGTAGATTCAGGAAATCAATGTTTATTGTTCCTTTCTTTTAAGGATTTTGTGATAATAAAATAAAATATTTCAGCATTCATTAGTTAATTGACTAGATTTTTGTTGTCACTGTTATATAAAATGGGGGGGAATGGGGTCTTTCTTGCTTAATAGGAGTCATTTAGACTACTCAAAACTAACATAACAGATGAAAAAACATAATTGATAACAATTCTGAAGAAGTACTTGAGCAAATTTCTGTTAGAACAATAGGAGATAGATTCCAAATTTAGAAGTCATGTTGGCTGAATGAGCAGAAAGTAACTGCAACCCTCTCAGATTTATGTCCAAACCATGATAAAATTCTACCCATAACAAATCCTAAAATCAAAGAACTAGAAAGCAGAAGGGGAAACCAATCTTTTGGTCTAGAAAACTTGGATGAACCAAAGAGGAAATGTCTCACATTAGTAAAAGAATATCAGGAAAACACAGTCCAGGACAAGAAGTAACTTAGCAAAGTGCCATCAAGCCCCACCTCATCAAATCAGTTGGATATCCTCATCCCTGGTATGACAAAACAGGTAAATACCAACACCAGGACATCTCAGATACCTTAGCAAAGCAAGGGATACTGCAAAGTCGAGTTCCAAGACCACATGTTTGGACAAACAGGCAGCTGAAGTAGCCAGACCTTGAACTGCTACGGTGTAGCTCCAGGGAAACAAAGAATCACCTCCCTGGAACTCAGCACACTTTAGACCAGAGAAGTTAGCAGAACCTCACAGTGTCTATAAGTGACAGTTATACCTTATGAAAAGCCCTTAATGCAGCAGCAGATATGAAGGTATGAAGGTCTCCTGTGAGTCCCAAAGATACATCATTACACCAGGTAAAAAGCTAGGACCAGACCACAGTGTCACAAAATGCCTGTTATGGAGACTCTCCCACCCAGTGATCAGAGAGCTCAAATTTAAAAGAAAGGAGAGAGAGAGAGAGAGAGAGAGAGAGAGAGAGAGAGAGAGAGAGAGGCAAAAAAAAATATGAGCATATGATGCTATGATGACAGGGAAGATGAAGATACAAACTCGGAAAAAGGCGATAATGTCAAAAAAAAAAAACCTACAGACAAAACTCAGAAAGTGATCTCAATTCAAGAAAAGAACTCAAGAATAAACTTGTGTAAAAGTTTGAAATTCATATAAGAGAAACTGACAAAAATAGGAAAAAAGAAAACAATTGCTTACAAAGTAGAATTGGCTAAATGAAAAAGTACATACAAAATTTCACTGAGTAAAGCAATGGAAGAGAAAGCACAAATACTAATTGATGAAAACTACTCTTTAAAAGTTAGAACTGAACAAGTAGAAGGCAATCACTCTAGGAGACCTCAAGAATCTATCAAACAAATTTGACATAATAAAAAAAAGGTTGAATAAATTATCAAATACCTAATAAAACAAAACAAAATAAAGTAAAAAAAATCTGTTAAATAGATCCAGGAGAGAAAAATATCAGAAATACTTGACCTCCTGAAAGCCAAAATCCAAAGGAAGAGCTGGACAGCACTTGTCAAAAAATTATAAGGGTAAACTACCCTGATATCTGAAACTTGAGAGCAAAATTGACATTGAAAAAGTTCAATAATCACCTCAGGAAAGAGATCCCCAAATAAAATCCCCAAGAAATATTATAATCAAACTTCAGAGCTATCAGCTTAAAGAAAAATACTACAATCAATCAAAAAGACACATTTACAAGTTACAAGTTACAGTCACATCATGAGAAAATAAGAATAGCATACAACTAAAGATTCAGAAAAATAGATAAATTATTTGGAAACTAAATAATTTGATGCTAAAGAATAACTGTCTAAGGGCAAATTATAGAAACAATCAAGAATTTCATTAAATATAATGACAAAGAGAAAACCTATCAAAATTTTTGGTATACAGTCAAAAGTCCATAAGGGAATATTTATTTCTCTAAATCCCTACATCAACAATCACAAAAATTCAAATAATTTGTTATGTAACTAAAAGAAAAACATGAGGAAAAACAAATTTAAAAACCCCAATTAAGCAATAAATTGGAAAATTTATAAATCAAATGTATGATTAATAAGCTTGAAAGAAAAATCATATTGAGCTACTAATTAAATCTAATTTTAGAAACTAATTCTATGAAAAAAATAATTAAATAAAAATTGATAATCCACTGGTTAATTTCATTTAAAGAAAAGAAAGAAGAAATTTTTTTTTATCGAAAATAAAAGGGTATAATCACTGACAATGAAGATGGTATTAAAGAAAATTTAAGACATATTTTGACCAATTATATGCTAATAAATCTGATAATCTGAGTGAAATCAATGAAAATTCCCTAGTCTACCACATAAGGAAATAGTTCCAACTAAGAAAAATTAAATTGAACGAGCCATAAATTAAAATCTATGAAAAAATACCCAGGTCCAGGTGAATATATGAGTTAGTTCTACCAAACCTTTGAGGAACAATTAATTCAAATACTATATAGCTGACTCGGAAAAAGTATGCTAAAAAAAGAAGTCCTGCCAATTAATTTTTTTAATTTTTTCATAATGTGACAAATATGATGCTGAATCAGGAAATATTAAAGTGGAGGAAATTATATACTAATTTCCCTATGGAATATTGATGCAAATTTTTAAAACAAAATGCTACCAAGCGTATTACAGTAGTAAAGCCAAAGGATTATAAACTATGACCAGGTTGGATATACAGCAGAAATTCAGTATTGTTTCAATATTATTAAAGCTATTAACATAATTTATCATAGCAAAAGAACAAACAGATATTATATGATTATGTCAGTAGATGCTAAAAAAAAATCATTGGAGAAAATGCAGCACCCATCTTATTTAAAATACCAAAAAGCATAAGAATAAAACAAATGCTCAATAAAATAATAAAGAATAATTAACCAAAATAATCAGCAAGCATTATATGTGATGGATTAAGCTGCAAATGAGAAGAGGGATAAAACAAAAAATGACTATTATCACCAGTATTGTGCTAATTATAGAAATGAGATAAAAAAATAGAATTAGAATAGGCAAGAAAAATCAAAACTATCACTCATGCAGATGATATGGTGGTATATTTAAAGAATCTTAGAGAATGATGTAAAAATTGCTTGAAACAATTAGCAACTTTAGCTAATTTGCAGGACATTATGTAAATCCACATGAATCATCATCAGTTCTTTACATCACCAATATAGCCCAGTATCAAGAAATAGAAAGATACATTCCACTTAAAACAGCTCTAAACAATAAAAAATGCTTAAAATACTATCTGCCAAGACAAACTCAGAAAGCCCATGAAGACAATTACAAAGCATCCTTCATAGAGAAATAACTGTCTAAGAATAACTGTATAAGAGCAAAATTTGTAGTTCTTGCTGAGAAAACAAGGGGTATATCAGTGGAACAGATTAGGAACACAAGAACCATGAGCTAATAGTCATTTTAGCCTAATGATTGCTAAATGCCAAACCCCAGATTTTGGGAAAAGAAAACAGTATTTTACCTAAACTGCTTATAAACCTGGAAAAAAATAGAACACAAAGGAGGATAGACCAACATTTCACACCCCATGTAACAAGGTGAGGTCAAAATGGGTGTATGCTTTATACAAAAAGGGTTAAACAAATTAAGAAAACAAGGAATAGTCTACTCCTCAGATCTATGAACATGAAAAAAAATCATGACCATTCAAGAGATAGAGTAATATAAAAAGTTAAAAAAAAATTACTTTGCCTCTATTACATGAAAACAAAAAGATTTACATTGCAACCAAATCAAAAGAAAAGTAGACAGCTTGGAAAAATCAGTTTGGTAACTGTCTCTTATGAATGCCTCATTTCTCAATATATAGAGTACTTAGTATAATTTCTAATAGCATAAGCCATTCCCCAGTTGCTAAATCAACAAACCATTTTCAGATGAAGCAATCAAGGCTCTCTTTAGGCATATGAAAAAGTGCTCCAAATCACTTTTGATTAAACAAATTCAAAATTAAATAACTCTGAGATTGATTAATATTACAAAAAGTGAAAATGATAAATGGACAAAATTTTGGAAAATTGTAGACTAATATAAGAAAAAATTGTAAAGACATGTAAAAATTGAAGAAATGAGCAGAAAATAATATATACCATATTAGTGAAGTTATGAGATGATTCTGTAAAATGGTTAGCTTTTCTCTGGAACACAATGTTCAAAGACAATTACTCACGAAAGAAAATGTTATCCATATTCAGCTAAAGAACTAATATACACTGCAAATAAAAGACTGTTCTTTAAGGACTTTATTCTTTCTCATGTTTTTTTTTTCTTTTGATCTATTTCATCATCCACCATGGATACTAATAAGGAAATATATATGACAGCAAATTTATAAACTACATCAAATTGCCTATCATTTTCAGAAGAGGCAGGGAAGGGAGAGATGGAGGAAAATTGAGAATTCAAAATTTTGTAAAATTTATGCAAAACTGTTCACAATATATGATTAAGTAAAATAAAAGACTATAAAAATAAAAGAAGTGGTAATAGTGTTGATGTGTAAAATTTCATAAATTATTCTGGAAATTAATCTTGATTTCAATATAAGGAAAATAATTCAGTGTGATCAATGCATTTTTCTGGATTATAGATTGTGTGGACATTCAGTCTATCAATTAATCAACTAATGTCTGATAAACAAACTTATAATCTCTTGATACAAAAATTTAACAGCAACAGCAACAAGTAAAATATAGTCCTTGCTTCTAAGGAGATTAAACTTATTAGGGAAAAATATGAACACGTAATATTATACACCAATTATAGAAAAAGAGAATATTAGTTAATTGAACAAATTAAAAATGGTACAGGTACTAGAAATTTGAGACCAGTAAAAATAAATTGTAATAGAATTGAGATTCAAAGGGATCTAAGGATTGTAAAAAAATAGAGATGAGAAGGAAAGACATTTCAGGATGGACATAAGAGTCACACAAAGGCATAAGAAATAGAAATGGGAATTTTCATGTTAAGGGAAGCTAGAATGCCAAGTTGACTGGATCATAGGTTTAGTGAAGGAATGCAATAATACAGAACCCATTTGTGTTGATGTTTGTCCTTCATTCTCAAAGAAGATTTTGACATCAAGGAGATGCCATGACATGCACATCAAGTGGATTTGAGTTTAGGGGTTGTTGTACTAAGTCAGTAGACTCACCTTCTCCTCCAGAACAATCTGGGTCCAGTGGTCAGTTATGAATCAAGACAACTGGAGATGACTATGAATGCGAGACAATAATGTTTAAGTGATGTGGCCAAGATCGCAGAGTTAGCAAGTGTCTGAGATTGAATTCAAACTCCTGTCCCCCTGACTCCAAGGTCAGTACTTTAGCCATTGTGCCACCTAGCTATTCATTTTTATTAGTACTTAAATATCAGAAAAGTTTCTATTTGATAGCACCGGCAAAGGGAAGCTACTGAAACTTATTGAGATAGGGTATTTAGAACTAAAATCTTGATCAGAAAAAGTGAAAGAAATTTAAAATATATAGATGGAATTTGAATTAGTTTTAAATAAAAACCACAAGAAATAGTTCCACATAGTAAAAAGAACATTGGTCTAGAGTTATAAAACCCTGATTCCAAATCCTGACTTAGGTTTTACATGCCTTTAAGGGCACAGTATTAACTCATATATTATTATGTGATTCTAAATGAAGTAAGACATAAGTAAAGAATTTTGAGCAGAAAACTTGATTAACTCCTGGGATTAACAAAGTTCATTTCCATCCTATGGGGAAAGTGAATTGGCCAATGGAAAGAGTGGATGCAGTGGGAGCACATAAAAAGAAAATCTAGGAGTTTAGAGATAAGGAATGGAGTGTCTGAAAGTGTGTCATGGTAATTTGAATGGAGATAAAGGAAGAACTTTTGTTTAGGGATAGTGTGATATCATCTGATCTCTTGGTTAAGAGGACAAAGTTCAATATCAGCTTTGTATTAGATTTGTTTTTAGCCTTTGTCAAATTCTTCAACATGAGTCCTAGTTTCTTAATTTCAAAAAATAATATTGCCTTCATTTCATCTCTTATTACTTTTGAATATGTAATTATCTAGTTTAAGTTTCACTACGTTCTTTCTATCACCCAATGTCTTTTCAACTTGTCTTTTCATTACCCACATCTTGCCAACCTCCAAATATGGGTTCCGTTGCTCTTTTCTCTTCTTAACGCACATGATCCTGAATAAGCAATTTGACTAGGTCACTGAAATGTACAATATTTACTATCATCTAGCTTCCAAATTTTCACAAGCCTATTTACTTGTAGATTGGAAGAGTTTGTCATCATCTTTGCCAAGAATATACCACCTTCCTGTACTCTTCCCTCTCTAATCCTCAAATTTGTGCCTTGATTGTCTCTTCTTTATAACCTTTAATCTCTATTTAGTGCACACTTTCCTTGCTATCTGCCCAGATTACTTCTATCCCCAAGTGAAATTTTCATTAGTATTGACTCAAGCCATCATTCAATATCTTCTCTTTAATAATCTTCTACCCTTTACTGTCATTTGTACAGTCTCATTCAATTCTTAAGTCTGTACATTCTGGCTTTGGAGCTAAATTTTTTTCACGATTTGGGGTTTTTGTTGTTTTTTTTAATGCAGTCATCTTCTTTAACTTTCTACTGTCACTGACATTTTTTTTTCATAATCTCCAAGATATATATTTTTTCCCTTTGAATTCAGTGATAGTGCTAACATAGTTATTTGAGCATTATCACTACAATTAGAATGAAAACTCCTACATGTACTTTGTGGATTGAAATTAATCTCCAGCACATATTTAGTGCTCACAGTAAACAATAAATATTTGTTGACTAGTTTGATTTGATTTTGCTAAATCATCATCTATGCCCTATCTATTATATGTAAGTATTCCCCAGGATGTTTTGCTGGAGCAATCTTTTCTTTTTGTTTCTCTTTAGCTTACCTCACAATTTCCCATGGGTTCTACTGTTCACCCTCTTTCATCCAAATACTTTGTGTAACTTTAATTATTTTCCATATTTTTTTATTTTTATATAAATCTTCAAGTTGCTGGGTAGTCCTACTGAATTCTTTTTCAATTTTATCTCCCAGAATTATTAGATATGTTTATTGCTTCCTTTTATTGTTGATATATACATCTTTTTTTCCTAATGTCATGTTCAGTGGTTATAGGGAAACCTTTCCCCCTCTGCCTTATCATTAATTTTTTAAATTTTGTTAATCAGAGAGGTAAGACTCAGGAATTTTTTCTATCCTTATTAGAGTCATTCTATCTTTATTTGAATTTATAATTCCCATATATTGTCTAGAAATAACTTTTACTCAAATACCAATTTATAAACTAGTTCATCCCTCACTTCCTAAATATATCATTAAAAAAATCTTTCTATCCTGAAGCCTGCATTTTCAGTCAATAGAAGTGATGAAAACATTACTCATATCCACAGAGTTCTTCAATTTCATCCCTAGCTCTTTATAATCTTTATAATCTCCAGCAATATTTGCCAGGTCCATTCTCACAACATTTTGTTTCAATGAATGGCTAGGGTTTGATTGAATTCTTCAGGCTTGTAAGACATAGAAGACACCATATCACATATAGAATACATTCACTGAGAGCAGAGCATATCTTTATATTTTTAAATAGTAAGTCAAGAAAAAAACTGCTTCATTACTCAACAGCATGCATTTAGCAAACACTAAAATTTATCTCTTTATCTTTTAATGTTAACTAGGTGACTTCTGAACCTATGAATCCACATCATTTCTTAGATTAAAATATCATTGTTTACTTCGCTATATGTTGGGATAGAAAGTCATCAATATTGATCTAATGAGATTACCTTTGTGTTGACCAAAGACCAATTTTCAGTGCAAAATTTCATCAGATTTGTAAAATGACTTTACAAAAGCATTTATTTAGTTGTCAAGATATTGTGATAGGCATCATCAGAGAACTTAGTTGTACCAACAGAATTCTAGACTCAAGTATGGGGTTATGT
The DNA here is from genome assembly GCF_037893015.1 of Macrotis lagotis. NCBI lineage: Eukaryota > Metazoa > Chordata > Mammalia > Peramelemorphia > Peramelidae > Macrotis > Macrotis lagotis. Next base: position 28,948,350 of record NC_133658.1, read on the forward strand.
TCATAATAATTTGGTAGTTATTTATGAATTTGATGGTTCACTATTTTATATATTAAAGGTCTAACCAGTATAAGTATTAGCTCCAACAATCTGGATGGCATTCAACTCATAGCTATTCCCCTAATGCAGCTCTCATTTCATAAAAGGAGGCATCTACATACTATACTGGAAGCTTTAATATAAAAATTTTGACCTTATTTAGACAAAAATGAAACAATCAAGTGATCTTTCCATCAAATTAGAAGCATTTGTTTAAGCCCTACTTTGTTCCAAAAAAATATTCCAATCTCTAAAGGATTTTGCTCCCTACCTATATAATCCTTTAATCTTGCTACATGATCAGACTTGCTCCTTTTATATTAATATATCATCCTAATGATTTCCTTTATGTAACTTTATGTCAATCAGTCATCAAGTGCATATTAAGTTTACAAATTTTATAACAGATGTGAAGGCAAGAAAAATGCATAAATATGAGTTGATGAACAAATGGAAACAACCTGCCCTCATGCCACTTGCTTTATGTCAGAGGAGTACAAGCCATTTTCAATCATGTCATAGGATCAAGATTTCCTTGGTAATGGAAATTTTTGGTTCAGAAAATTCCCCTTGCCAATGGAGGCTGGCATCTTCTCTGCTATCCATTACCTTGAGAAGAGTACTAAGAAATAAAGTGATTGCACAGTATTACAAAGTCTGTGTTAGAAAAAAAAGACTTGAACCCATATTTTTCTGAATCTGAATTGGCATTCTATACACAAAGCCATGGGTCCTCTTCAAACTACAAAACACAAACACATTTGGTGAAGTAAATACAAAGTAATCTGGAAAAGCAATACAATAGAATCACAGAATACTTTATGTAAAAGTTATTGAGTTGAATTTTGAAGAGAATACAGTATTCAATGAAGTACAGACGATGTACTCTGGACAGGAAAATCAAATATAAAAACAGGAGAATTGGAAATGGATTGTCTTATATGAGGGGGACAAAAAGCTAATTTGATTTTCCTTATAATGGAGCTCATTTGGAAGATATTGCGTCTAGATTATATCTACCAAAATACTTTCTTTCACTTGTCAGGTTTTTGACAGTTAGATTTACAGTAATTGACATTCTTTGTGTGGAAGTCACAGTTCAACATGGTTAGAATATTAATGCTAAAAATATGAGTTGCAGAGTTCCTGGGTGGAGTCAAGATGGTGATGAGAAGTTAAAAAACAACTGAAACTTTTCCTGGAAGAACATTAAATGAAATTTCTAAATAGAGACTACACTGACAGGAAGCAAAAGCTCAAACATAACAATACCTTCAAAAGACAAAATAAAGTGAAATGACTTTTCAAAGGTTTGTAACCCATGGGTAAAAAGAGAGTGTAGGCCAGCATAAAGAGGAGAACTGGAGAGTCATTGGAAGACTAAACCATATAACAGCTTAGGACCCAGTTCAGCAAACTAACAGTGAAGATGACAACCCCAGAGCAGATGAAAATTTTGAAGACCAGAAAGGCTGGTGTGCCTGGATAGGGCTACCCCAATTGAGGGAGAAGAACATGAGAAGTTAAGACACCATATTGGAAAACCACAAGGTCTACCACCTCAAAATGCTTGGGACTATAACACTTTTGCCCCAGGATTATGGATCCATTTTCAAAATGAGCTAACAATTAAAGAGTGCTAATCATAGAAAATTACTGTGCTGATAGGAAAGACAAAAATGTCTTTTCAGAAGAGGAAAACAGTGACAAAATGCTTACATGTGAAGCTTCAAATGAATTGTCTCAAATTCATAATTAGAAAATTCATAATTGGAGAACCTCAAAAAGGATTTTAAAAACCAAAGGAGAAAAGAAGAAAATTAACTGAGAAAAGAAATGAGAGTCAAGCAGAGTTATGAAAAATTGACAAAATAAAAGCAAGAATTCTTCAAATGCTAAGAAGAAAATAATTCCTTTAAATGTAAAGCCCACAAAGTAGAAAAAGAAAACAAAGAAAACAATGCTTTAAAGAAAAAATGACCAACTGCAAAATGAAAACTCATCCTTTAAAAGTAAATTTAAACAATTGGAAAAAACCAAAACTGTAATTAAAAATAAATGAATAAAACCTAAAATTAGAATTGTACAAATAGAAATTCATGACTCTAAAACACCAAGATTCCATCAAACATAACCAAAAGACAGAGAAAACAGAAAATTTAAAGTACATCTTAGGAAGAACAGCAGACCTGCAAAATAGATTTTGGAGAGATCATTATGAATAATTGGCAGCCAGAAAGTCTTGATCAAAAATATTAAAAGAACCTGGACAATATATTTCAGGAAATTATCATGAAAAACTACCCTAATATCCTAGATCAGGAAGACAAGATAGTCTTTGAAAGTATTCCTTGATAATACCCAGAAAGAAATCCCTATAATAAAATTGCCATGAAATGTTGTAGCCGAATTTGAAAATCCTTAGTTATGCTAACTGCTAAAGAGAAAAATTTCAATATTAGGGAACCAAAGCCAAGATTGTGAAGGAATTGTCAGCTTCAAAATTTAAGAATCAGAGGGCCTGGGGCAGGGCAGAGCCAAGATGGTGACAGGAGAAGATCTTCTCTTAAGTGCTCTGTCTCTGATATTTCGAAACTTATAAAGACTCTAACTAAATTTTCAAGAGACAGAACCCACAGAGGGATCCAGTGAGGCAATTCTCCACAACAAGGTAACCTGGAAAATAGTGGAAGGGCTCCACTCCACAAGGTTAGAGTGGTGACTACCAGAGTGAAGGAACTTCAGCCTCCTGGAGGCAGTCCCAGGGCACTGGGAGACAGGACTCATGGCAGCTGGGGCAGTTTACTGACCTATACCCTGGGGAGCACTGGGCACAATTTGGAAGATCAGTGGGGGACCTCTTACAGAGTGGGCCCATGAAACTCAGCCCTCAGGGCACGTGGCAGCACAGATCCAGGAAACAGAAGCAGGTGGAACCTGTAAGCAGGAGCACCCAAGAAACTGAGCCTTGAGTGCTCAGCATAACAAGTGTAGGGAGTGGAGAGAGACTTCTGAAAATTTTCCTTTGTCCCTGGAACAGGATTCTGGGGTTCTGATCACATTTAGATCCTGATCACAATGTAGGACCCCTATAGAGCATCCCCCCACCTCAGCCCCACAGCAAAGGGGTGCACTTGGGGTCATTCACAGACCAGGAGGGAAGACAGAGCCACACACACACACACACACACACACACACACACACACACACACAAACACATTTTTGTGAGGGGGGTTTCCAATAATACTCACAAACTTAGGAAGCACCCCCCAAACCAGGCAAAGCCTGGGAAAATGAGTAGACAGAGAAAATAAGAGAAACACCAATGAGAAATACATTGTCTATGATCCCAAGAAGGATCAAAATATTCAAACTGAAGATGAGGAAGTAAAATCTCCTGCATGTAAAGACTGCAAGAAAAACAGAAATTGGGCTCAGGCTATGACAGAGTTCAAAAAAGATTTTGAAAATCAAGTGAGGGAGATAGAAGAAAAATTGGGAAAAGAAATGAGGGAGATGGAAGAAAAACATGAAAAAAGTCAGCAGCTTTGTGAAGGAGATCCAAAAAAAATGCTAAAGAAATAACCTGTTTAAAACCAGCATAGGTCAAATGGATAAAACAGTTCAAAAAAAGTTATTGAGAAGAAGAATGCTTTACAAAGCAGAATTAGCCAGATGAAAAAAGAGATAAGAAAGCTCTCTGAGGAAAACAAATCCTTCAGATGTAGAATGGAATGAAATGAAGGTGCTGACTGTACAAGAAGTCAAGATACGATACTTCAAAATCAAAAGAAAGGAAAATTAGAAGAAAATGTGAAACAACTCATTGAAAAAACAACTGATCGGGAAAACAAATTCAGGAAAGATAATTTAAAAATTATTGTGATACTTGAAAGTCATGATCAGGAAAAGAGGCTTGATTTCATTTTTAAAGAATTCCTACAGGAAAATTGCCCAGATATACTAGAAGCAGAGGGCAAAATAGAAATTGAGATAATGTACTGATTTCCACTGGAAAGACATGCAAAAAAAAATCAACCCCTAGGAATATTATAGCCATTTTCCAGAATTCCCAAGTCAAAAGAGAAAATATTAAAGGCAGTCGGAAGACACAATTCAAATATTGTGGAACTGCAGTCAGGATCACACAGGACTTAGCAGCAACTATATTAAAGGCTCATAAGACTTGGAATATAATATTCCAGACGGCAAAAGAGTTCAGAATGCAACCAAGAATTGACTACCCAGAAAAAATGAGCATCCTTTCCAGGGAAAAAGATTAACTTTCAATGAACCAAGGGAATTTCAAATGTTCCTGTTAAAATGGCCAGAGCCGAACAGAAAGTTTGATTGATCTTCAAATACTAGACTCAGGTGAAGCACAGAGAGTGGAGGTGGAGAAAATATGTGGGACTTAATGGTGAGGTACTACATCTATTCCTGCATAGAAAAATGATGCTGATAATACTCATGAGAAACTTCTCATTCAATAGAGCAGGTAGAAGGAACTTTTATAGATGAAGCACAGGAAAGAGCTCAATTTGAAGATATAATATAGTGGAAAAATGGAGTCAATGGATAAAAGGAAATGTAATGGGTGTAAGAAAAAGGAGAGGCAGAATAGGAAAAGATATTTTGTATAATAAGATTTTTTTATTACAATGAGCTATTGCAATGATATGGAATGTGGAAGGATGAGGGGGGATGAGGGGAACTTTCCTTTCATCAGAGATGGCCCAGAGTGGAAACAGCATATATACTCAATGGGGTATAGACATCTAGAGTAAGAAGGTAAGAAGGAAGACAGGGGGATGGGGTGGGATGTGAGTGATGGACATTTAAGAAGAGAGACAGAGTAAAAGCAGAGAGAAAATATAGTATATGGTAGTTGGGAAGTATGAATGGAGGGAATTGCAATCAGCAAGGGCAACAGTGGAAAAATATGGAAGTAGATTTTTTGATGGCTTTATCTTAAAAAACATGATCCACCCATGACAGTGCTGGTGGTGTTGGAAGACAGACTGAAGCACAATTTATTATTATTATTATTATTATTATTATTATTATTATTATTTTGGAGGGGTTACACAGGGCAAATGGGGTTGGGTGGTTTGCCCAGGGCTGCACAGTTGGATGATTGGTGGGTGTCTGAGGCAAGATTTGAACCTGGGTGCTGCTGACTCCAGGGCTGGTGCTCCATCCAATGCATCACCTGGTCTCTATTATTATTTTTATTATTATCATTATTACTATTATTTTATTTTGTTTTGTTTTTTGTTTTTGCAGGGCAGTGTGGTTGGGATAGCTTGCCCAGGGTCACACAGCTGGATGATTGTTGGGTGTCTGGGCCAAATTTGAGCTCAAGTGCTCCTGACTCCAGGGCCAGTGCTCCATCCACTGCACCACTAGCTGCCCCTACTATTATTTTTTTAATTTTAATTTTAATTTTTTCCTCTTTTTTGCTCATGCGGTTCTATATTTTTTGGTGGGAGGGGGTATTAGGGTTAGTTTTAAACAAGAATATTTTAATAATGCATAAAACATCATTTCCATAAAAATAAAGTAAATATAATATTTTTTTAATTTTAAAAAATTTTACAATTAAAAAAAAAAAAGATGAGAAGCCCTGGAATATGATATTGCAGAGGTTAATGGAACTTTGATTAAAACCAAGAATCATCTACATTGCAATATTCCAGACATGCTTTCATGGAAAAAAAAAAGTGAACTTAAAAAAATGAAGAACTTTCAAGTTGGACTCATAAAAAGGATCAGAACTGAACCAAAAATTTGATCTTCAAATAAAAGCCTCAAGCGATGCAAAAAAAGTAAATAGGAAGGGAAAACGTTAGTCAAGAAGAGAAAACTTTTGTCTATCTCTACATAATAAAACAATACTTGTAAGTCTTGAGAATTTTATGTCTCTTAGGAACGTTGAAAGAAGCATACATTTACAGAGTGTATGGATATAAATTGAGAATTGTATTTTAATGGGGGCAGGTGAAAGCATTTTACTTGGATAATGGGTGTGAGTATAATTGAACAAATAATATTTCTATTGAGGCAGTATAAACAAACATGCTTTGACAGAAGATGTGTAGTTACAAATTGATTCTAATGTGATGATGTTTAGCATTCTTGAGTAATGTATTTCTAAAGGGACAATGCTTGAACAGAGGATATGGGTGTGAAGAGATGATGTGATGAGGTTCATTATAGTCTTTGAGAAATGTACTTCTATTAAGACAGTTGAAACTAGTATACTTAGAGAATGTGGGTAAAAGGCAGGTATAAATCTATTAAGACATGAAAACAAGGATTATACTGGGAAAAGAAGGCAAAGGAATAAGGATGAATAAGAATTCAGGTGGTGTAGTTCACATGAATAGGGGAAAAAGACTTGTTTTTGTAGAGGGATAGAAGGGTGGCTGAGAGGATTGAGTAAATATTACTTTCAAAATATTTGGCTCAAAGAGGTATAATATTCACTTTTCAATGGGTAAAGGAAATTATCCTACTGCAAAGAGAAGAGGGGAAAATGGAAAGGAAAGAGAAGGGGGATGAATGAAGGAATGACAGGTTGAGAGAGAGAGAGGCAGTAGCCAGAAGCAAAGCTCAAGTATAGAGGAAAAATATAAGAGAGAAAATTATAAAAGAAGAGAGAGGGGGAAGATAAGATGTAGGGAATTAGAGAGTAATCATAATTGTGAATGTAAATGGGTTGAACTTTCCCATAAAAATGAAAGTAGATAGTAGAGTGAATTGAAACCAGAATCATGTACCTTGTTGTTTACCAAAAAAACACATTTGAGGCAAATAGATACACAGAGAATAAAGGTAAAATGCAAGAAGAGAATCCATTATGCTTCTGCTTTACTTAATAAAAAGGAGTTGTGATCCTTAACTCAAAGCACAAAGAAAAAATAGATCTGATTAAAGGCAATAAGGAAGGAATCTTTGTCTTTCTAAAAGGCAATATAAGCAATGAAGTAATATGAATATTGAAAATATAGGCATATATATTATACATATTTAAAATAAACAAATGGAAAAAGAAAACAATTGCTTAAAAATTAAAATTAATCTACTTGGAAAAGCTAAAGGATTTGAGGAAGCTATAATCAACAAATCTATATTTGTGGGGGAACTCAAACTCCTTCTTTCAGATTTAGATAAATATTATCACTAAATAAATAGGAAGTTAAGGTGAATAGAATTTTAGACAAGTTAGATATGACAGACTTATGGAGAATATTGAGAGAAAAGAATATACAGTCATCTCTGGGGTACATGGTATTTACAAAAATTGACTATGTATTTGGGCATTAAAAACTAATAATCAAATGTAGAAGAGATATTAAATGCATCCTATACAGATGATGATATAATAAAACTTTTATATAATAAACGGTCATGGAAACACAGACTGAAATTTATTTGAAAACTAAATATCGTAATTATTTTGGAGCTGATCACTCAACAAATCAAACATATAATGAATCATTTCATCCAAGACAATGACAATGATGAGAAATAATACCAAAAAATGTGGATTGCAGTCAAAGAAATTATTAGTGGAAATTCTGTATCTCTAAAGGCTTTCACGAATAAAATAGAGAAACAGGAGATCAATAAATTGAGTTAGTAACTAAAATCTAGCAATAGAGCAAATTAAAATCTTAATTAAAATCAAGTTAAATCAAATTGGAGATCAAATTGATAACTGGAGAATTATTACACTAACAAATAAAAATAAGAATTGATTTATATATACACACATATAAACTGACATATTCATGCAAATAATTTCATATGATTATATAGTTTATTCATATATTGTATAAAGCTTTAATTTCTTCATTTGAAAACTTTCTGTTCATATCCTTTGACCATTTATCAATTTGGGAATGACTTGTGATCTTATACATTTGATGCAATTCCCTATATAATTTAGAAATGAGACCTTTGCCAGAATTCCTTGTTGTGAAGATTATTTCCTAGCTTTCTGCTTTTCTTCTAATTTTGGCAGCATTGATTTTATCAGTGCAAAAATTTTAATATAATATAATCAAAATCATTCATTTTGCACTTTATAATGTGCTCTATTCTTGTTTAGTCATAAATGTATCTCTTTTCCAAAGATCAGATAGGTTATTTTTAGTTTATTAATTTATATATTGACCTTTATGTCTAAATCATTTATCCATCTTGATGTTATTTTGTTATAGGGTGTGAGATGAATTTTTTAATTGTCTCAAGGAGTTCTTTAGATGATTTTTTCTTGTTTTCTAGGCATACCATCCTATCATCTTCAGAGAGAAAGTTTTTGTTTCCTCATTGCCAATTCTCATTCCTTCAATTTCTTTTTCTTCTCTCATTGCTACTGCTAGCATTTCTTATACTATATTGAATAGTAATGGTGATAATAGGTACCCTTGTTTCACCCCTGAATTAATTGGAAATGTTCTGAGTATTTTCATTAAAAATAATATTGATGCTTTTAGATAGATACTGTTTATTGTTTTACAGAAAAGTCCATTTATTCCTAAACTTTCTAGTGTTTTTAATAGGAATGGATGTAGTATTTTATCAAAGGCTTTTTCCGGATTTACTGAGATAATCATATGATTTCTGCTGGTTTTACTATTGATTTGTTTGATTATGTTGAGTGTTTTCCTAATGTTGAAACATCCCTGTCTGTCAAGTATAAATCCAACCTGATCATGGTGTATTATCTTGGTAATAACTTACTGTAGTCTCCTTACTAAAATTTTATTTAAGATTTTACATCATTATTCATTAGGAAGATTGATCTACAATTTTCTTTTTCCATTTTAGTTCTTCCTGGTTTAGGTATCAGCACCATGTTGGTGTCATAAAAGGAGTTTGACAAAACTCCATCCTGTCCTATTTTTTAAAATACTTTATATAGAATAGGAAGTAATTGTTCCTTAAATGTTTGGTAAAATTAAATTGCAAATCCATCTGGACTTGGAGACTTTTTCTTGAGGAGTTTATTTATGGTTTCATTAATTTCTTTTTTTTGAAATGGAGTTATTTAGGGCATTTATTTCCTCTTCTGTTAATCTGTGCAGTTTCTATTTTTATAAATATTCATCTGTTTCAATGAAGTTGTCCAATTTATTGGCATACAGTTCAGGAGAATTCCAAATTATCTCTTTGCTTTCCTTCTCATTGGTGGCTAGTTCACCCTTTTCATTTTTGATACTGATAATTTGGCTATTTTCATTCTTTTTAAAATCTGATTAACCAGAGGTTTGTGTACTTTATTGACTTTTACATAAAACCAACTCTTAGTTTTATTTATGGGATCCATGATTTTCTTGCTTTCCATTTTATTAATCTCTCCATTGATTTTCAGAAATTCTAATTTTCTATTTAATTGAGGATTTTTAATTTGTTCTTTTTCAAGCTTTTTAAGTTTTGTACACAATTCACTGATCTACTCTTTCTCTATTATATTCATATAGGCATTTAGAGATAAAAGTTTTCCCTTAAAATGTCTTAGCTGCATCCCATAAATTTTAGTATGAAGTGTCATTATCATTTTCTTGGAGATAATTATTGATTATTTCTATTATTTGCTGTTTGATCCACCCATTATTTAAAATAAAGTTATTTAATTTCCAATGTGTTCTTGGTTTATCTTTCCCTGACGGTTTACTGATGTAATTTTTATTGCATCATTATCTGAGAAGTGTATATTCATTATTTCTGCCTTTCAGAATTTCGATTTAAAGTTTTTGGGCCCTAGTACATGGTCAGTTTTGATGAAGGTGACATGGACTGCTGAGAAAAAATGTATATTATTTTCTTTCTCCATTACGTTTTCACCAGAGGGCTATCATATCTAAGTTTTCTAAAATCTCATTCACCTTCTTAACTTCCTTCTTGATTATTTTGTTGTTAGATTTATCTAGCTTTGAAAGAGTGAAATTGAGGTCTCCTATTATTAAAGTTTTGCCCTCTATTTCTCCTTGTAATTCACTCAGCTTTTCCTCTAGGAATTTGGATGTTATACCACTAGGTGCCTACATGTTTAGTAATGATATAGTTATTTCCAATGGTGCCTTTTAAGAAAATGTACTTTCCTTCTTTTCCCTTTTTAATGAGATTGATTTTTGCTTTTACTTTGTCTAAGATTAGATTGATCCCTCAGATTTTTTTCACTTCCACTGAGGCATAATATATTTTGCTCCATTTTGTTCACATTTACTCTGTCTGTATCTCTCTGCTTCAAATGTGTTCCATCCAAACACCATATTGTAGTATTCTGGTTTTTAGTCCATTCTGCTATCTCCTTCCATTTTATGGGACAGTACATCCCATAAATTCTGTATTTCCCTCTATGCTATCTTCTCTTTCCTTTTCTCTTATTCCTCCTCACCAAAATTTTCCTTTTCCTGTGAATTTTCTTTCAAATATTTAACTTTCAGTTTATTTTCACTTATACCTTTCCTTCCCTTTCATCAGTCCCTTCTTCCTTTATCTCTCCTCTTCTCACTCCCTCCCTCACTGGGTTAAATATATTGAATAGAATTTACTCACCATACAAATTCTCCCTTCTTTCCCTCTAAAATTATAAATATTTGTGCCTCTTCCCTTGGTATTATTTAACACTCTAATAATATTTATCAGGTATCACCAATCACAATTTGTTTTTTTGATTGATAAGCATCTTTGGTTATCAATATATTATCACAGATTGTTTACTTGATTGCTTGATAAAGAGATTTGAAATTGCATCAAATTATAATTATAGTCATTATTTACCTTACCCCGTCCAAGTGTCTTTCAAGTACACACAGGACTCCTCACAAGCCAAATTATCATCCAAAGCCAAACCATTTCTTGAACTATTTGTACCCCTTCCCCCCATACCTATTTTCTTTCACACTTTATCTCCCCCCCCTCCCCACCCAGTGTACTTAACACCTTGTTTACCAAATCAAGGCCTATTTTCTCTTCCTCTTTACCAATACTCTCGCCATGCAGGGTACTTTACGCCTTATTAAGTGAAGCGCTGGAAGTTGATCTAATTAACTGTAAGAATCTTGAAGATCTCTAAGTACTGAGAGGATCTGGGGGTCTCACGAGGATTTTACAAATGATTGTAAGTTACAGAGACACTGTCTCAGGTCCTTGAAGCTTATGACAACCTCTTCAGATAAGGTGCTAAGCACTGTGTGATTAAAGTGGGTCAAAGGATAATGAGACACTTAACTTAAAGTTAACACCTCTGCTTTTCTTCAGGACTTTTTTTCTCAAAGGTGGTGATGTGATCTTGTACCTCTTCAATTGAGAGACAAGGCCCAATTATATCCATATCCTTTAGGTCCATTCTTTTCAATTATATCCACCCTCTATCCTTAGAGAAGTAAAGTTCCAAAGAATTGCAAGTGTTATAGCTTCCCTTTTAGGATTGTATACCATTTGATAGTTAATCAACATTTCTTTAAGTTTTATTTTTTCATTCCCCCTTAGTATTGTCCTATTTTAAAGTAATTCTTCAGTCATTTATGACATTGGATTCACTCTTCAGTTCTGGTCCTTGTTCCTGGTAGTATATACTGAATTTTGCAGGGTTGTACATTCTGACCAGGTCCTTAGCTTTCCAAAATATATTATTCTTGTTCTTCTGATCCTTCAATGCTGAGGCTGATAGATCCTGTGAAAGTCTAATTGTGTTACCTTTATATCTGAAATGTTTTCTTTTTGCTGTTTGCAATATTTTCTCCTTTATTTGAGGTTTCTGGAATTTGGCTTTGTGCTCAGCCCCTGAAATCCAGGATTATTTCTTCATGCCAAACTGTAAAATTTCAGTTAGCTTTTGTATGACCATTAAACTTCTCACCTTGCAAATCTCAGCTGGAATAGAATGAGCACTAGGTGCTTTGCCAAAGGAACAGAACCTAAAGTTACCGAAAATGTCTCCTTTGGTTTGAACTTCAACTAAGGATGGATTGACTTCATTGAACTAAACTGTTAATGATGTCTGCATTGATTAATGATTGTCAATTAAGAACACTATGGAGGTGTTCAGCCCATCTCTCCAGGATCTCATCCCAATCACTTATCAATGTCGTTGATATTGATGGCAACACTAAATATTTGAAATGCACCTTTTATCTTTCTCCCATAAATAGCCTTCAGGCATCATTAAAAAAAAACAAAAAAGACTTGGGATTCCTCCTGTCTGCATGAAACTGATTTTCATCTGCCTTCTAACTGAGCAAAGAATCCTGAATCTCTGTTTCACTTTATTTTACTTTTGAAGTAATTAAATTCCATCTTCTTAGAAAATGGATGAACAATATTGCTGTTTAACGTGTGGAGGTTTCAGCTTCTGTACAGGTAAAGAAGAAGCAGTAGTAAATGACTATAGTTTTCATCCTACTATTTGATAATCCAAAGACCTCAGCATCTGGGAAAAGAATTCACTGCTTGAAAATAATTGTTGGGGAATATTAGAAAATAATAGGAAAAAAACAAATTACCTATAGAAAAAAAAATGATTCTCTATATCAAGATAAAGTATGAAATGTGTATAGGATGTAGACATATAGGTTGATACCATAAGTCAGTCAGGAGAATAAAAACAGTCTCTATCATGTCCACAGAGCAAATAGGAGCTTATGAACAAATAAAAAAGAAGATTGCAAAATGGACAATTTTGGGTAAATTATTTTTTCTTTCTTTTTTACTATTTTGTTTATTTATTTATTTACCAACTGCATGAAAAAGATGCTTTCCAACAATTATTTCTGCAAGATTTCAACTTTCTGCCCTCCTTACCTAAGATGTCTAGTTTTAATTATATATGGAGTCTCTAAGTACTCTAGGTACTGGGACACCCTGAAGGTCACTCTGAAGAATTTTACAATGATAGGGCAAGGGAGACACTGGCACAGAAGGGCCCAGTATAAAATGCCTTCATTTGAGAAACTACTGAATTCTGTGAGCAAAACAGAATAGTAGTAGTTGAAAAGTTATGTGAAAAAAATAAGTTTAGGGTATATACTCCTGGTGTTCACCTCGACTATTTGTGCCTGACTTATGATAGAGCATTCTGAACTAATAGAGATCTCATTATTTACAATCAGACATATCTCTCAAACATAGTGAAATAATTTTGCGTTTCTTCAGTAATAAAGAAGAACCAACCAGGCTAAAATCCTCTAAGTGCAATCCCTTCAACTATATTCAACCTTTTAAATATCCTAAGACAAATAAAATTCTAGATAGTTAAAAGTAATATCTTCCCTTATAGAGATGAATATAATTTGTTCTTGAATATCATTTCTTTTTTCCCCTTTATGTTCAGCTTTTTTATGCATTTCTTGAGTCTTGTGTTATTTGAAGATTACATTTACATTTTCTGATCTTTTTTTAATTGTAAAATTTGTATTTCCTCTATTTCATTGAAAATTCATGTTTTCCCCTGACAAAATATTTTGAATTTTGCAGGTTAGAAAATTCTTGGTGGTAATCCAAGGTTCTTTGCCCTCCAAAATATATTGCAGACCCTCTGATAATTTAATGATGAAGTTGGTAAATTCTATGTCATAGTGATTGTGATTTGTTTGAATTTAATTTTTTTCTTTTTTGTCTGCTTGCAGTATTTTCTCCTTTATTTTAGAATTCTGGAATTGGGCTATGATACGGTATAGAGTTCATGAAGTCTCTTTCTGGAGGTGTTTTGTATATGGTTTCAAGGACTATTTTGTTTCCCCTTGTCTAGTATATTAGGACCATTTTCCATGATAACGTAATAAGAGATATTTTCCAGGGTTTTTCTTTTGATCTAGGCTTTCTGATAGACCAATAATTCTTAAATTATCTCATCTAGATCTACTTTCCAGGTTTCTGTTTTTCCTAAAGGGTACTTTATGTTTTCTTCAATTTTTTTCACTCTTTTGATTTTTGTTTGCTGACATCTTTATGTCTCAAGAACTCATTAGGTTTTATGTGTCTAATTTTAACTTTTAGGACTTTATTTTCTACAGTTAGTTTTTTGTATTTACTTTTCCAATTGACTCATTTTGCTTTTTGTTGAGTTGCATTCCCTTTCCAGCTGATTGATTTAGCTAAGTGACATTTCTTTTTCAGTTGGTTTATTTACTTTTAGATGAGCTTCATTCTTTTTCCATTCTTTTTTCCCCCCAGTTGATCAATTTTATTTCTTGAAGAGCTAATTTTTCTTGAGTTGGTTATTTTGCTGCTCTGCAAAAGTCAGTATATTCTGTTAAGGGAAAATATTATTTTTTTTTTACTTTTTGCAAGGCAATTGGGGTTAAAATGGCTTGAGCAAGGCCACACAGCTAGGTAATTATTAAATGTCTGGGGTTGGATTTGAACTCAGTCAGTGCTGACTCCAGGGCCAGTGCTCTATCCACTGCATCACCTAGCTGCCCTGAAAAAGATGAATTTTCAATGAAATAGAGGATTTCTAAAATTTTTTGATAAAAAGATCAGAACTGAAAAGAAAATTTGATCTTCAAATATAAGACACAAGAATAGATTTCTTTGGTTATTTTTTCATAATTTTCCTGCAGGTCTCTCATTTCTTTGTTCCTTTTTTCCTTCTTCCTCTCTTGTTTGGCTTTTAAATTATTTTTTAAGGTTTTACATTTGAGTTCAATTCATAAGTTACTTTGAATTTCCCCATGTATGTAATTTGTCACTGCTTTCTTCTTTTAGATTACATTTTTATAATTTCTAGCTGAATTTAAACTTTCTTTGTTTAACACTCTTTGTTTTTTGTCCATTTTCACTGTTGAGTTCTGCTCCTGGGGTATAGGGAGTATAGACCTGAGCTTTTTGTGCTGGAGCAGGGATGTGATTTATGTGTTATTGTTTGACAAATTGTTGATTATGCAAAGGTTTGTTTCCTACTTTATGTTCAGACTCTGATGATGCAATGGTTTTTTCTCAAGTCAGTCTTTTCTGCTGCCCCAGCATTCCCGGGAATTTGCCTGGAGATAGGACCCTCTTTGCTGTCCTGCTGTCTAACCACCAGGACCTGGAATGCTTTCTAAATTCGAAGACTTGGGTTGCACTTTGGGTAGAAGTGTCCACTGGTTTCCTGCTCTCCTACCTAGATGGGTTTTACTTTTCCTAGAAAGAGACAGACCTTCATTGAAGATCCTCCACAATGTCTACAACTGAAAATATTTCTGTTTTTTCTTTAGTGAGATCTGTAGCTTTAATATATATGTAGAGGATTCATTTATTTTCATAGAAAAAAGCTCCAGGATCATTCTAGGAATCTTGTTTCCACCATCAAAGTACAAATAATCAAATTTCCATTGTCCCTTTTTTGCTATTTCCCCCCAGAGATTGGTATGCAATAAGGGCACAGAGGAGGAGTATACTTAGAAGGTTTGAATATAAATAGATTAGGAAGCAAACTAGCATTAATCCATAGGGTTTTAGTACTATGTTTGGGTGCTAAAGGGACAGAGGGAGATAGTATACTCAACACTTTGTTTGGTAGGATTGCAGGGATATAGTTGGAATGCTAAGGTGGGAGAGTGCATACTTAGAGGGAATGGACATTAAAAGATCATGTAGAGATTTTGCATTGCTAGACACTTTGGGTGCATTGGAGGGAGTATATTTGGGAGAGGGTAAATGGTTCATGAAATGATTTGACGTTGCATGGTGCTTTGCCTTATGAGGACTGTGCATTCTTGGAGTTTAATAATTTTATGTGATTTATGATTCTTGAGAAGTGTGTTTCTAATGATGAGCCAGAAGAGGGGAGGGTACTTTGCACCTAGTACTTAGCAATGTTACTTATCAAACAATCAAATAATCAATAAATCAACTTTTGAGAATAGTACTTATGTCAGCACAGATGAAAGCAGTTTATTTTGACAAAAAAATTGTTGTAAATATAAGACAGGATTAAAACAAGAAAAATCTTCAAAAGGAAAAGAATAATAACATTGAAAGCAAGAAAACCAATGATTGAATAAATAAAAGTAAGAGTTAGTTTTGTGAAAAAAATGGATAAAATTTCCTTAATCTGAATAAAATGTAAGAAAGAAGAATATTAAATGATCAGTATTCAAACTGAAATGGGTGAACTTGATAATGTGGAAGGAAGAAGACAAATAATTCGAGCTATTTTGCCCTACTGTATGCCAATAAATTTGGCAATGAGCAAAGTTGTTGAATTTTTAGAAAATTACAAACTATCAATACTGACAGGAGCAGAAATAAAATACATACATAACCCAATTTCAGAAAAAGAAATTTAAGAAATCATCAATAAACTCTTTAACAAAAAAGTCTCTAGGTCCAGATGGATTCACAAGTGAATTCTACTACAATTCTTTCCAGTTTTACATGAACTATTTTTAAAGAGGAGGAATTCTGCCAGATTCCTTTATGAAACCAATATGATGGTGAAACTTAAACTGGGAAGAGTGAAAACAGTGAAAGAAACCAATAGACCTACCTCCTCTATGAACATTGATGCAAAAATCTAAAGTACAATTTTAGTAAAGAGATTACAAGTAATAATATGAGAAGTAGTATATATATGTATATATATATATATATATATATATATATATATATATATATATATATATATATATATATACCAGATTGACAGGAAAGGTTCAATCCTTGCAAAATTAACATAATTTAGCATATCAATAATAACACAAAATATAATATCTCACATAATCTTAAAAAGCATTTGTGAAAAAATCCATTATTAATAAAAAACTATATAGTATGGGAGTAAATTGAGTTTTCTTTAAAATAATAAGCAGAATCTATTTAAAAGCTTAAGCAAATATTATTTGTAAAACTCAGCATTTCCAATGATTGGTGGTAAAAGCAAGGATATCTAGTATTGCAATTAATATTCCATATACTATTAGAAATTTTATTTTTAACAATGGGAAAAGAAAATGAAATTGAAGGAATTAAAATTGGCAAGGCAGAAGGAAAACTTTCACTCTTGGCAGATGATATGATGGTGCACTTATCAAACCCTATAAAACAACAAAAAACTACTTTAAACAATTAATACCTTCAGGAAAGTGGCAGTATATAAAATAAACTCACAAAATCATTATCATTTGTATATAGAAACAAAACAGCACAAAGGAAATAGATAGAAAAAGAAATTCCATATAAAGTAACTGCAGACAAAAATAAAACTCTCAGTGATCTATGTCTTAATACCAATCCACAAACTTTATGAAAAGAAATACAAAATGCTTTTGTCCACAAATAAAGTTATATCTAAACAATTTGAAAAATGTCAATTGTTCTTGTATAGGCCAAGATACTATTAAAATAGAAATTTTATTCAAATTAAATTATTTATTCAGTGGCATATCACCCAAATTACCAAACTATTTTACAGAGCTAGAAAACATAAAAATTAAATTCACCTGGAAGAATAAAAGGTCAAAATTATCAAGGGAATTATTGAAAACAATGCAAAGGAAAGTTGTTTAATGTACCAGATCTAAAACAGTACTTTAAAGTGACAACAAAAATGCATGATATTCATGGAGTAATGGATCATTGGATTAGGATAGGTAGCAAAGAAGTAATAATAAATGAATAGAGTAATCTATTATTTTACAAACTCAAAGACATTAGCTTCTGGGATAAAAACTCACTATTCACAAAAAAAAAAAAACTATTGGAGAACTGGAAAATAGTTTTTAAAACTAGGCATAGACCCAAATCTCACACCCTATACCAAAATAAATTCACAATGGATACAGGATTCAGAAATAACGGGTGATATCATAGACCAATTAACAGATTAAGAAATACTCTGTCAGATCTATGGAAAGGGGAGAAATTTATGGCTAAACAAGAAATAGAGTACATTATAAAGTACATGATAAATGATTTTGGCTAAATTAAATTAAAATTATTGTACTAAACACAATGCTGCCAAGATTTGAAGGAAAATAGAAAGCTGGGAAACAATTTCCACAGTCAACAGTTCTGTTAAATGTTTCATTTCTAAAATACATAGATAATTGAACAAATTTATAAGGCTACAGGTAATTCACCAATTGATAAATTATCAAAGCATATGAACAGACAGTTTTTCTCTCTCTTTTTAATGTATTTAAGGCAATGGGGTGAGGTAACTTGCCCAAGGTCACATAGCTAGTCAATTATTAAGTTTCTGAGATGGGATTTGAACTCAGGTATTCCTTACTCCAGGGTCAGTGATCACTTTGCCATCTAGCTGCCCCTGAACATGCAGTATTTAAATGAAGAAATCATTATATATATATATATATATATATATATATATATATATATAATATGAGATATATGTAGATATTGTCCTATGAAAAGTGTTTCAAAAGATAATTGATTATAGATATGCAAATTAAATAGCAAGGAGGTACCACTTCACATTTATCTTATTGACTGAGATGACAAAAAGAGAAAATAATCAGTGATGAAGAGATTGTGGGAGAATTGAAACATTAATGCACTGATAATGAAGTTGTGAACCAATCTCACCATTCTGGAGAGTAATATGGCACTATGACCAAGAAGCAGTACAGTAACTCTGATCAAACCCTTTTTTTTAGCAGTAATACTCATACCACGTCTATTTCCAGAAGATATCATAAAAATGGGAATAGACCAACATGTTCCAAAATATTTTTGTAACTTCCTTTTTAATTTACTTATTCACATATTGCTAAAATAGTCTTGTAAAAGTAAACATAAACCCCCTCTCCCCCTCAAAGATAGGAAAAACCTCACAAAAACTAAAATGAAAGAAAAATTATTGTGCTTCAGTTTGTGTTCAGATAGCATCAGCTCTCTCTCTCTCTCTCTCTTGTATCACATTCTTTATCATAAGTCCATTAGAGAAGTTGCTTCAATATTTTTTCCCACAGTTTCTAGCACTAACTGTATTTCCTTCCATCTGTTCTTCCCCACTCCCATTTATTATATTCTCTCTCTCTCACACACCTTTCACATTGTCCCTCCTCAAAAGTGTATTATGGGGTAGCTGAGTGGTGTGTTGGTCAGAGCACCAGCCCTGGAGCATTATATCTGACTACACTCTCCTTCTCTTCATGACTTTCCCTCTCTTCTATTTCCTACACCACCTGTCCCTCCCCCATCCCCTTTCTCCCATTCCTTCTTCTCCTTTTTTTCCTTTAGGGTAATATAGATTTCTAAAACCTATTCAGTGTCTGTGTTATTTGCACTCTGAGCCATTTCCAAATGACAAATGAAGGCCCCCTCATTCCCCCCCCTCACCCCCTCTTCATTACCATTGCAAAAGTTATTTCTTGACTCTTTTAGATGAATTATCCTAGCCCATTCTACCCCCCTTCCCTTTCTCCCAGTACATTCCTTTTTCACCCATTGTCTCCATCTTTACTATATAGTATACCTTTATTCAGATCCCTCCTGTGCCCTGTCTAAATATGCTCCTTCTACGTTCTCTAATAAATGAGAAAGCTCATCTGTGTATTATAAGATATTGCCATGCAGGAATACCTGCAGTTGAACATCATTAAATTCCTCATAATTGTCCACCCTCTCTATGCTTCATTTGTGTCTTTTATTTGGAGATCTTGATTTTGGTTCTCCAAGTGTTCAGCTTTGGTCATTTCAATGGTAAAATTTGAAAGTCCCCCTGTTTCACCGAATGTCCATCTTTTCCCCTGAAAGAAAATGTTTAGTTTTGATGAGTAGTTGATTCTCAGTTGCAAGTCAAGCTCTTTTGCCTTCCAGAATATTAAATTCCAAGCCACTGTGTGATCCTAACTTTAGTGCCACAATATTTGAATTATTTCTTTCTGGCAATATTTTCCCTTTGACTTAATAATTTTTAAAATTTGATCTCCTAAATCTGTTTTCCAGATAAGTTGATTTTTCAATGGGATATCTCACATTTTCTTCTAGTTTTTCATTCTTTTTGTTTTGATTTTTCAAAATTCACCAGCTTCCTTTAGCTCCATTCTACGTTTGAGGGAGCTGTTTTCTTCAGAAAGTTTTCTGATGTCCTTTTCTATCTGGCCATTTCTGCTTTTTTAAGGCATTCTTCTCCTCACTGAACTCTTGGACTGCTTTTTCCTCTTGACCTAAACTGTTTTTTTAATGTTGTTTTCTTTCAAAAGAAATTGTAGTAAATGACTACAGCGATCTACTATTTGACAAATCCAAAGACATCTGCTTCTGGGATAAGAACACACAATTTGACAAAAATTGAGGGGAAAACCGGAAAATAGTTTTGCAAAAACTAGGCATAGATTCACATCTCACACCTTATACCAGAAGATGGTCAAAATGGATACAGGATTTAGGCATAAAGAATGATACCATAGATAAATTAATAGATAAACAAATAAATATTCTATCATATCTATGAAAAGGAAATAAATGTATGACCAAACAAAAATTAGAACACATTATAAATCACCAAATGAATGATTTTGGCTATATTAAATTAAAAAGTTTTTGCACTAATAAAATCAATTCTGCCAAAATTAGAAGGAAAGCAGAAAGTTGGGAAACAATCTTCACAATTAGTTCTTATGATCACATTCTCAATTCTAAAATGTATAGAGAATTCCATCAAATTTGTATGGTCACAAATCATTCCCCAATTGATAAATGGCCAAAGAATATGAAAAGGCAGTTATAAATTGAAGAAATTAAAGCTATAATATACTCATATGAAAAATGTTCCAAATCATTATTGATTTGAGAAATGCAAATTTAAACAACATGAGATATCATCTCACACCTATCAGATTGACCAAGATGAGCAAATAGGAAGATTATCACTGTTGGAGAGGTTGTTTGAAGATTGGAACATTGACACATTGCTTGTAGAGTTGTGAACATATCCAACCATTCTGGAGAATATGTAACTATGCCCATAGAGCAATAAAACTGCTCATACCCATTGACCCACCAATTCCAATTCTAGGTCTATATCCAGAAGAAATTATAGAAAAAAGGAAAATCCTACATATTTCAAAGTATTCGTAGCAGCCCTTTTTGTAGTGGAAAAGAATTGGAAATTGAGGGGATGCCCATCAATTGGGGAATGGATAAACAAGTGATGATACATAAATACTATGGAATATTATTGTTCTAGAAGAAACCATAAATTATCGGATTCTAGAGAATCATGGAATGTGTTATGGGATCTGATACTGAGTGAAGGGAGTAGAGTCAAGAGAACATTACACATTAACAACATTGAAAGATGAACAACCTTGATGGAAACGGCTCCTCTCAGCAGTCCAGAGAGCTAAGATAATTGTATTAGACCGACTATGGATTATATTATCTCCATCCAGAGGAAGAAATACAAAACAAAACAAAACTCAAAAAAACCTTCAGAATCTAATGAACACTTTATAATAATTATCTCTCATCTATCTCTTTCCCTTAATCCTAATTTATCATGCAGAAAATGAATAATCTTTAAACATTTATCAAAATATGTATGTACGATACTGACCTGACCAGTGGATATCTCAAATTATCTTGGGCTGACTGATTGTTTCACTCAGACTTTTTGTGGATTCTGCCACTCTAGAATTTGATTAGAAACATAACTTCAAGATATTTAGAGCATTTTAGAAGAGAGTTTCTGGCAATTTTCTGCCTCTGGAAGTCATCTTGGCTCTGCATTGAGTAGCTCTTTTTATTCTTACAAAGAATTGAAAATTGGGTGGATGCCCATCAATTGGAGTATGGTTGAACAAGTTACCATGAAAGAATGCTATATGGAGTACTATTGTTCTATCCAAAACCAAGAATGGTCATAATATAAAGAAGCCTGTAAAGAATGCAAAGAACTGATGCTGAGTGAAGGAAGACCCAAGACAACATGGTCTACATTAACAACATTGTGAGTTGATTAATTTCAATGACTGCAGCTCCTCTCTGCAGTTCTGAGAGTCAGGACACCCTGGTAGATCTGTTATGGTCAATACCATTCACATCCAGATGGACAAAAATTCCATTTTTTTCTTTCTTTCCCTTAGTCCTTGTTCCTCTTACACAAAATGACTATTATGTAAATATGTTAAACATATATGTACATGGACAACATTCACTAGACTGTTTGCTAGTAAGGGGAGGAGTGCAGGAAGGAGGATGGAGGAAAATTGTGCAACTTATAAAGATGTAAGTAGGTGAATGTTTAAAAACTTTCATAACACCTTAATTGGAACAAATAAAATCTCATTAAAAAAGATTTTGAATTTCATATTTTTCTCCCTCCCTTCTTTTCCCCATCCCCCTGATAGAAGCAATCTAATATAAATTAAACCTATATAGCTATGTCAAATATGGATCAATATTAATCATACTATGAAAGAAAAATCAAATCAAAAACAGGAAAGAGACTTAAGAGGGAAAAACATAATATATAAAACTAATTTGAAAAATTGAGACTAGTAAGCTTCATCTGCATTCAGACTCTGTAGTTCCTTCTCTGGATGTGGATGGAATTTTTTCATCATGTCCTTTTTGCTGTTTTTGTTTTCCATTTGTTTCTTTATTTTTCCAACTACATGTAGCTTTCAACAATCATTTTTTTAATATTTCTCTCCCTCCATTCCTTTCCTCCCACCTCCCCTTGACAGAAAAAAATGTATTAGAACTTCTACATCTATTAGCATGCTAAGCATCGATCCATATTATTCATTATATGTCCTTTAATATTATCTTTGACTATTGTACTTCAGAGAATAAGTCCATCATAGTCTATCATCAAGCAATATTGCTCTTAGTATGTATAATGTGCTTCTGCTCCTGCTCAATTCAACCAAATTCCTTTCTTTTCTGAAGTCCCATCTACCATATTTTAAAATTTAATTCTATTTATTCTTCCAAATACATGTAAAAGTATTTTTCAGCATTCATCCATTTGTATTCATCCATTTATATTTCGGCATTCATCCAGTTTACGAGTTCCACATTTTTCTATCACGCTCCTCCCACGTTTCTACCATGCTTCCTCCCTCTACATGGTCAGGAATAATCTGGTCAAAGGTATACATGCACACTCTGGCTACCATGTTGCCTTTAGTTATAATCTTTCCTTCACAACATGATTAATATTAATATTTGTTGAACATTAGTTTGCATGTAGGACTTAGATTGATTGCTGTCATAAGAAGTATTGGAGAAAAATGTGAAGCTTAAAAGTGGCAAAAGCATGAATGTTGAAAACTATCTTTGATTATAGTTTGAAAAAGAAATAAATCTATCACATATACAACCACAAAAAAAGTGAATACTTGTATAGATAGATTAGTTTGATAACAAAACTAAACTAAAAATATGACTACATTGCCTGAGTTTTTGATGTGAAATTCTTCCCATCTCCTTTGCCAATGTTTGGTATGCTGAGCATGGTCTTATGGATTCACAGCTCAGTACTATAACATGCAGAAGATTGAAAATCTGGTTTGTCATATGTAATTTAGGTTTTGTTTGTGGGGGTCTCATTTCAAACATCTCATTAGAAATGGTCCTGAAAAATGAAATAATCTGGAGTTAATTGCACAAGAAATTGGCACCCTGGCATTGCTGCCATCATTCATATAGCTTTCGTTTTTTAAAATGTTAACCTGTCAAGTTGGTTAACTTTTTATTTTTTGCTTTTAATGCACTCTTAATTAAAAGGCTATCTTCTACAATATTTCATGCTTTCATCTATATTTTATAGTGGTAAAGAATGCTTGTAGGGTGCAAGAAGATTCAGGGTTTTGTTTACCTTCAGGGAGAGTGAGCTGCTCTCTTGAGCAAAACAAATTGTTCATGTCTTTTGTCTGTGCCTACCCAGATCTGTTGGGTTCTAGGAATATAGATCTAAAGCTCAAAATAAATCAGATGACATTTGTGAAAAACTCTTTCTTTTTAGTGAAGAGGAAATTAAGAAAGATGAAGTCAATAACTTGTCCAAGATCAATGAAATCCTAATCCAGATTGGAGGTCAGAGTCCCTACGTACAAATTTCTTACTTTCCCCAGGGACTTAATGTTCATGAAACAGAGAACAATGGCTTCTTTCTGACATAATACAGATCTCTATTCTCACATCCTGATTCATAGATCTATCTCCCAGTCCTCTCCAGCTATAAAATTAGATTAAATTTGTACACTCCTTTTTGAATTGCAGTGATGTTAATGCAGCTTGCATATTTTATACTTACAATAGTCCTTTGAGGTACATAGAATGCATATACATATTTTTTTCTAAACAGAGTAAAGAGAGGGGGAGTTGACAATCTTATCTCATTAGTATTCATTAGGAATTATTAGTTTGAAACCTTCTTCTACTGATGATGATCATCATCAATTTCTTGAATTTTATAGCCTAAAATCTAGAAAGTCATATAGAGTATTGCAAGGTCCATTTATCAGCATTGAGTCACATTGTTGGAATTAGAGAAACTAGATATGAACCCCTTTTATTTTCAAGGTCAGATCTCCTAATGATATACCTGGTTGTTCCTTTTAAGGAAATAAATTAAAATATGAAGGAGAAAACAATGCACTCCAGAATAAGTATCAGAACTTCAATCTGGTTTTATCTCTAAAGTTCTTTTCAGTCACAGGTGGAAATAGAGAAGTGACCAGGAATCACAAGCAAAATGAAGCCTCAAATTACAGATGAGTGAATTAAGGGTCAAAAAATTAAGATAAATAGTCATGCTATATATATGTGTATACCTAGGATTATTAGATGCCTAGGATCAAAAGATCAGGTAGAAGATATATTCTCTTTTCCATGTGAATCCCCTTCAGATATATATATGTAGGTAGATAGAGATAGAGATATATAGATATATATTTCAAAAACAAATGCAACTAAAATATTTTGTATGCTATTCAGGTTGTGACTCATTACAACAACTAGTCCTGGATAAGATAGGACACCATGTGGTTTCTGAGTGTCTGGTAGAAAGAGACATGAGGTCATTAGATCATATATTTAGGACTAGAAGAAAGTTTAGAAGTCATTGGGTTCATCTTATTTTTCAGGTAAGAGAATGGAGGCCTAAATATATTAAAATTATTTTCTTACTGTTCTGCTTTATTCCAGTTTATCATCTCCCAAGTAAATATACCATCCAATCTGTCCATTTTAATATCACAATTCAAATTTTGATGCAAAAATATATATTGTACTAAACTTGTATCTGTGATCACTTGGAGTGGGCGAGTACTGAACATGAGGGGGCATACAGTTATCCTGGAAAGAAATTAAGCCGGTGGCATCCAGAGATGCGTGAGAAATTATTCCTGTACCAGCACTCACCATTATAGGTCTGTTCAATGTAATTGTAGGAAAGATAGATAAAGAACAATGTCAATATCATAACTGAAGGTGCTTTCAATCCCAGGTGCAATAAAAGACTGGTACAGTAAGTCAAGAAGTGAGTAAAGGGAGAGTTACCTAGGAAAGATATGGTGCCACCTGGTTTTCCCTTGCTTCTTCTATTTTTGGCATTCAGTCATACACTTTGCAAGTGAGAAAATGATGCTTCATTATGTGGATCATTTAAGTTCAATTATGCAAGTGACTAGGAAAAACTCAATATCATTATGTAGAATCACAGATTATCCAACATCTCAAGAAAATTAAGAAAATATCAATTCCCAAAAAGGAATCCAGAATGTGACATAGAAGACAAGCAAATCTCAATATTTTGCTTGATGACCTCCAATAATGAAGAAGCCATTTATTCCCTAGATATCTAAACATGATTTGGGAAATATTCTAATTATTAGCAAGATTTTTGTTTACGTGTTTTGTTGTTGTTGTCTTCCTATGAATTGTTTTGACATGTTTCACTGACATCAAATCCATATTTACTTCTTAGCTTCCAAGTATCACTCCAGGTTTAGATGCCTAGGATCAAGTAGAAGGTATATTCTCTTTTCCATGTGAATCTCCTTTGAATAATTAAAGAAAGTCATCATGGATCACCCAAGATTTATCTTGTCCAAGAAAACGTCCATAGTAGATTAAAATAATTCTTAAATCTTGCATGGCTTTCTTTTAGGCATTTTCCCACCTTCCCAATGTCATTTCTAAAATATATTACCATGAATTGAACCAATACCTCAAATGAAGCCTTACTAGATAAGAATAGGGAAGACAATCAATCTCTTCATCCTAGAATCTATATCTCATTAAATGCAGCCCATGTCTCCTTTAGTTTGTTTTTATTTATTTGTGTGTATGTGTCTGTGTGTGTGTGTTTGTGTATAAAAGTATCTATTGTAAACTTCAAAAAGTTAGATATAGGAACTATATCATTCTTAATGTTGCTTCCAGATTTTATATATTTCAATAAAAATAAAAAGTTTTGGAGGTATATTCTGTTATGCTCTGTCTTTCTAAATAAGCAACTTATCTGTTTCAAGCCCTAGGAAGAACACAGTTCATTCTTGTATTGATATGAATTGTTTTAAGTTCATTTTTTTATACTCAAAGTCAAGCACAGAGGAAAAATTCTAAATAAACCTTTAGCATTCTTGCCCTTATTTGTAAAGGAAGGGTGGGGATGAAAAGCCAAAAATGTCAGTGGAGTAGTATTTTGATGCTGGCAATTTCATAAAATTCTTTAATATCTAGGAGGAAAAGTGAATATAAAATACTTCCCTATTTTCAAAGCAAGCTGACTCAAAAGTCTACCAAAGAAGATTATAGCTTTAAGTTGGGTAGGATCTTAAATGCATTTAAATCCAATTTCTTCACTTTATAATGAGGGCCAAAGAGTTAAATGAATTTCTAAGGGTTAAAGATATGGCAAGTGCATGAAGCATGATTTGAAACTTGAATTCAGTGAGTCTAATTTCAGTACTTTATTGATTATGTCAGCTTGCCACCTGCACCTTGAGCATCTTCTTGGCAATCTGCCAGCATTTAAGGAATTTTTAAAAACTCTTAAAAGGAAATGAAATTTAAAAATATATTTTAAAAAGTACAACTTAAATAATGCCTTCCTTTTAAGCATTTCTTCATCAGGTTAAGAACAAGAATTCCTTCTTTTATCTCTCCTTGACCTTCAGGAGGACTCTTAAATGAAACATTTCCATTATAATCATTAATTGACTTGCCATCTCCCTTCCTAGACCACAAACTTTTTGTGGGTATGTGAGGAAGAAATAGTACTCATTTCCATATTCACAGAGAGAAGATTATCAATAATTAATTGTTAGAAAATGAATGAGTAGATGAGTGAGTGAATAAATTAAAGTATTTTATACAAATAAGAGAACAAAATTACTTTGAACCTAGGATCTGTTCTTTGTGAGGATTAGAATTAGAGATAAGGATAAACTTAACAAGATTTGCAAATGAAACAAAATGAGATAATGCATGTGGAACTATTAAGAAAGTTGTAAATCACTGAACATTTTTATGGTTGGTACACTTAAATTATTATCTTTATGGGTAATAAAATATTTATGCAAATAATAATGTAATATTTTTGGTAAGAAATTTTTTATCCTATTTGAGGATAAATAAAGACCTATTTCAATGTGACATCATCTGCTTGAAGGTGACTCTGTTTTGTTGAAATTATTTCAGGTAAATCCAAAATACTTGAAAAGGCTAATAGTTTGTAATGTACATATGTTATTTAGGAGCCAGAGAATTAAATTTATCAGACTTTAATACAGTGGTGAACATTATGTTTATAGACTACATTGTCTACCAAGAAAAAGAAAGATTGTGAACATCATTAGAGAAAATACTTATTCCAGAAACCTCTGTTCACTGAAATTATGAAATATACCAGTGAATCTCTATCTCTACATATCTATTAACTGTCTCTACTCCCTTTCTCAATTGCAGTCTCATCTCTTTTTATGACATATTTCTATATCTTTTATAGCATCTAGATCATTTATATCTTAAGTTAGCACTCTTAAGTTCAGTCCAAGTAAGATGAAAATTTAGTTCTAAATTTAAACACATGATTTTTAAAGTCATTTTGCATCTTTATGTATTTTTTTTTGCAAGACAGTGGAGTTAAGCAACTTACCCAAGGTGATGTAATTATCACTTGTCTGAGATCAGATTTGAGCTCAGGTCCTCCTGACTCCAGGGCTGGTGTCTATCTACTGCGCCACCCAGCTATCTCTATGTATTGTTTAGTGGTCCAGTTTCTATTTGATTTTGACATTGCTCATCAATATCATGTCATCTATATCTATATTAGCATTGAGATATATATATATATATATTCACATGACATTCATGTCTATCTTACATATTGTATAAATAACATTGTCTCTAGAGTCAGTGATGATCCTTGACAATCAAATTATCAACCCTGCACCAGTTTCCTTCCTCAGAAAAGGAAAAGTTTAGAATAGACTCTGAAATTTTTGCAAACTTTATATGTAAGATTATTTTTTATTATTTGATCTGCTACCTTCACATAGGCATATTTTAGCAACAACAAAACCAAAAACAATATATTTTTGCACATATAGGACTTTTTTTCCTTTTTTTTGTTTTTAATCTCTTTTGTGATACAGATCCAGTAGCCATATTGCTATGTCAAATCACATGCATAGTTTCACAGTTATCTGGCATATTTTCAAATCATTCTAGAGAATGATTGAATCAGTTTACAACAATAACTATGCATTAATGTCTCATTTTTCTCACATCCCCTCTGACATTTGTCATTTTCATTTTCTACCCTATTATCAAATATGAGTTAGCACCTCAGTTTTGCTTTAATTTACATTTATTCAATAAATAATGAGTTAGAGCACTTTTCATATGACTGGATAGTTTGCTGAGTTCATGTGAAAACTTCATATCTTTTATTGATTTCTCAACTGGGGAATAGCTCTCATTACTAAAAATTTGACTTGTCTATATGTTTGAGAAATTAGGTCATAGTAAGAGAAATTTGCTTCATTTTTTTCAATATATTGTTAACAGTATTTTCCATCACCTTTTCCTTCCTTAAAAGTATTTTGCTTCTGACTACATCTTCCCCCATCTGCCTTCCCTTGTATCAATTTCCAACTCTCATATCCCCTTCCATTTCTACTTTTCTATAGACTAAGATAGATTTATATATTGAGTGTGTTTGCCATCCCCTACTTGAGCCAATTCTGATGAAAGTAAGATTTACTCCCATTTCTGCCCTCCCTGCCCCTCATTGTGAAAGTTTTTCCTTACCTCATTTATATGAGATAATTTACCTCATTCTACTGCTCCTTTTCCTTTTCTCCCATTATATTCCTCTATATCTACTTTTGGTTTATTTTATTTCATTTCATTTCATTTCATTTTATTGTATTTATTGACTTTTTTGATATTTAATATTTATTCTCATTTTGTACAAATGTTTTTAATACATTAATAAAATATTCTTGTTTAAGAGTAAACAAAATAGCCCCTCCCCCAAAAAATATAGACTCACTTGAGCGATAAAGTAAAGGGGAGAGAAAAAATTAAAATTAAAAAAAATAATAGTAATAATTGTAGGTATGGCCAGGTGGAACAGTGGATGGAGCATCAGCCCTGGAGTCATGAGCACCTGAGTCCACATCCGGCCCCAAACACCCAACAATCACCCAGCCGTGTGACATGCAAGCCACCCGAAACTCACTGCCCTGCAAAAACCAAAAAAAAAAAAAAAACCCTAAATAAAATAAAATAGTAATAATAGTAGGGGTGGCTGGGGGGCAGACAGAGCAATGGCCCTTGAGCCAGGAGCACCTGGGTCCAAATCCGGCCTCAGACCCCCAACGATCACCCTGTTATACAGTTCCAGGTGGGCCACCCAGCCCCATTTGCCCTGCACCCCCCAAAAATAATAATAAAAAAAAAATGTGCTTGAGTCTTTCTTCCAAGACCAACAACTCTATCGTGAGTGGGTCACATTCTTTATGATAAGTCCACCGCAAAAGTAACTTCAATATTTTTCCACTGTTGACATTGCTGATCGCAACTCCCTCCTTTCATATTCCTCACTACCATGTACTATATTTTTCTCTCTCCTTTCACTCTGACTCTGCTGTAGCATAGGTGAGTTGCCAAGCAGACAGATCCCCGCCCCTGGGGCCAAGAGGCCCTGAGCCCCCATACTCCCCTTTAGGTCCCAAATCCACCTGGCCCTGTGGTCTTGGACAGGCCATCTAATCCCAACGCCTTGCAAGAAGCAAAAAGTAAAATGTGTTATATTTGACCACTCTCCCCCTGTGGTCCATCCTCTCCTCCATCACTCACATCACCCCCACTTCCCCCTGTCCCCCCTTATTCTTACTCCAGATGCCTATAACCCATTGAATATATATGCTGTTTCCTCTCCTAGCCACCTCTGATGAGAGCAAAGATTCCCTCCTTCCCCCTTGCCTCCCACCCCTTCTATATCATTGCAGTAGCTCATTGTAATAAAGAAAAATCTTATTATATGAAATATCTTGGCCTATTTTCCCCTCTCCTTTTTCTTTCTCCCATTACATTTCCCTTTTTTTTTCTATTGACTCCATTTTTGCTCCATATTTTATCTTTGAATTCAGCTTTCTCCTGTGATTCAACTATAAAAAGCTCCCTCTACCTGCTCTATTAACTGAGAAAGTTTATATGAGTATTATCATTGTCATTTTTCTATGCAGGAATACCTGCAGCTCATCATCATTAATTACCTCATGTTTTCCCCTTCTCCTCCACTCTCTATGCTTCACCTGAGTCCTGTATTTGAAGATCAAAACTTCTGTTCAGCTCTGGCCATTCCAACAGGAACATTTGAAATTCCCCTGGTTCATTGAAAGTCCATCTTTTTCCCTGGAAGAGGACATTCAACCTTGCTGGGTAGTTCATTCTTGGCTGTATTCTAATCTCTCTTGCCTTCAAGTATATTGTATTCCAAGCCCTAGGAGCTTCCAATGTAGTTGCTGCTAAGTCTTGTGTGATCCTGACTGCAGCTTGCTGTGTGCCCTGAGGGCTGGGCTCCAAGTGCTGGCTCTGGCAGAGGTCCCCCGCTGTTCCCCCATTTTGTGCCTGGTGCTCCCCAGGGTATAGGTCAGGAAACTGTCCCAGCTGCTGTGAGCTGCGGCTCCCAGAGCCATGGGGCTGCCTCTGAAGTTCTTTTGCTGTGGTGGGCCACCCCTCTGGCAGGCTTCCCCTCCAACCCCACGGAGCAGAGACTTTCTGCTCTTTTCAAGGTTACCTTGAGTAGGAGAATTGCCTCATTGGGTCCCTCTGTGGGTTCTGTCTCTCGAAAATTTAGTTAGAGTCCTTAGTTTCAAAGATTTAAGAGAGAGTGCCTAGGACAGGATCCACTCTTGTCCCCATCTTGGCTCCACCCCATTTTATTTTTTTTTGCAAGGCAATGGAGTTAAGTAACTTGCTCAAGATCACTTGCCCAAGTTCACTCAGCTATGGAATTATTAAGTGACTGAAGCAGAATTTGAATTCAGTTCCTCTTGACTCCAGGACCAGTGCTCTATCCACTGCACCACCTAGCTTTGCCCACCCCCCCTCTGTAACTTTTGAATTTTATTATCTAGATACCATCTTTTTTATGTTCCATTCACTATGGTGTCCTTTCTATATATGTACTCCTGTAAACTACCCTAATAATGAGAAATTTCTAATGATTGACCTCTATTATCCTCCCATTTATAAATGTAAACTATTTAACCTCATTTAGCCCTTTATTATTCCATTTTCCTGTTTACTTATATATTTCTTTAGTCTTTTATTTGAAGGTTACGTTTTCTGTTCCAGTTCTTTTTTTACTGCTGTTTTATTAGGAAAATTTGAAAGTCACTTACTTCTTTGTATATCCATCTTTACCCCCAAAAGAGTATCAATTCTATTGGGTATTTCATTCTTGGTGTAAACCAAACTCATTTGCCTTCTGGAAAATCATATTCTAAGTCCTATATCTTGTATTATTCTGACTGTGACTCCACAATACTTGAAATGCTTCTGTTTGACTGCTTACAATATTTCCATTTTAACTTCTGAGCTTTGAAATTTGATGATAATATTATTGAGTTGTTTTTTTTTAATTTTGAGATCTATTTCAGGAGATTATCAATGGATTTTTTTCCATTCATATTTTACCCTCTGGTTCTAGAAAAAAAGGAAAGTTTTACTTGATAATTTATTAAAATATATTATCCAGGCTCCTTTTTATATCATGAATTTCATATAACTCAATAATTTTTAGATTATCTCTCCCATTTCTATTTTTCAAGTCTGTTCTTTTTTCCAATGAGATATGTCATATTTTCTGCTATTTTTCAGTCTTTTTGTTTTGTTTTGAAGTTTCTTGATTTCCTCATAATCATTGGTTTCCAAATGCTTTTTTAAATCATTCTTCTCCTAATTTTTGATACTTCTTTTACTATTTAACATAGTCTGTCTTTCAAGGTGTAATTCAAGGCCTTTTCCTGATTTCCTGTGACTTCCTCTGTATCATCATGGTTTGGGTTAGACTGAGCTCTTCTCTCACCCATAACCAGGTCTTTCTGCTGACCTTCTGAGTTGTCTTGAACTTGGAAATTATTTCACTTTTTCTTTGACACTTGTGGGAACTTGCATTACCTTCACTCATCAGTGGCCTATTATGATATTTTATAGATATTTAAAGGGGGTGGTCTTTACTTTGCCATCTTGGCTCTATTTCCCAGGACTGGTACATCATCAAATATGCTACCTTGCTGTATATGTAATATGTCTATGTAAAATTGTCTCTTCATTTAATCAACGAAGGCTCTAATTATGAACTAATATATATGAATTAATCAACTAAATATGTGGCAGGTGTGAGTAAATCTTTACTCATTTTGAAAATATAATAATGGTTTTGAGTCATCTATCAGATAAAATGAGAAGATTGCACAAGGAAATATCTTATGATTAGCTTTTTGTGTTTGCACATTTTGTTTTCTTTTTTAAGCAGTCATTCACCATGAAAATATGGAGAGTTATTCTGGAGAGTTTTTTAAGAATTAAAGCTAAATAAATCTAACAGGATTTTTCTTGAGAAGACTGTGCTCTTTGCTCCTTCTCTGCACTAACAATGCTATTGGAAATACTGTATTAGAAGGAAAATAATATATCCAGTTAGAAGTGGTAAAGACATTCCAAGGACAAAAAGTATATCAGTAGATTTCAAAAGAAAATTCATTCTCTACAAGATAAATAATTAACCAGGACAGAACCATATCATATCATAAGTATCATATCTACTGGAACTGGTAACTACATTTCTGAAGTAGCACTGGTAATTACCAGCATCCCTACTTGGAATGGATGGGTTGTGTCAATGATAAATCAGAAACACTGAGGAAAATAAAGTATAAAGCTCTACAAGTGAATTTCACCATTCAGGAAAGAGCTCTATGTAAGAACTTCAAAAATGAAGGAAAAAAATCTTTTGGTTACGCGAATTTCCACATATTTATAAGTTCCTTTTCAAATTTGCCTATTATTTCCTGTGATACTGCATAAATGGGAACAATGTACTCCTGATTTGTAAAGAAAGTTTTTGTAGCTACTATTTTGGATATATTTGCTTACAAAATATATTTCTTTACCCTCTCCCCACCACTGAGAGCTACTTGTTTACTAATTGAAATCTGATTTATTGATTTTAATGGGAAGCACACCAGTGGGGCATCCTGAACACATGTCTTAGATATTCATGTTCTTATGCTTTGTTTAAAAAAATGAGTTTTGATTCTAAGTGAATTATTGGAGAGATTTATCTACCAATTTGAATGAAAAGAGAAAAAGAATTTTCATGGTATAGTCATTCATGTAATAGATTCCTTTTATTTAAAGGAAGAATATAATATAAATAAAAATAAGATAAATATATATTATAATATAATACAATATAATGTAAATATATATTAATACATAATTTAATATAAATATAATAAATATAAAATAAATAAAAATTGCCTTTAGCAGTTATTTACAATGACATGATTGAGGAAGCTAAATAAACACTATCTGGTGAATCACATCTCTTTCTCTAGTAGAGGAAAATGAAGAAATGACTTGGTGTTGGTTAATATGAAGTGATCCAATATTAATTTAAAGATATAAATATTGCCAAATAATTATATCAGTACATATACTTTCCTGGCATGGCATGACAAATAGAAAGCTGCTTTCAGGTCCTGCTTTTGGATTATTCTTGTCACTTAAAATCCAAAAGTTATCAGACAGCCCTCTAAGAGTCTGAATAAAGATCTAAATTGATATGTGGAATTTCTTCTTTGGGAAATTTCTATTTCATAGGAATCATATAAGCACTTAGAATAATTTCTCTCCACCAAATGGAAAATGGGTATGGGAGAGAACATAATGACTATCAAACATCCAGAGTAAGAATTGTACCCAGAATTAAATAGGTTAAGATGAATAAATTCAATTAATGAGCACCAAATTCTCCTGTAAACAAAGGAAATCTGTTTAATATTAACATGTTGCTCAAATTTTTGTATGAATTTGTGACACAGAACACTGCAATTCCAAAAGAAATGAAAATTAAGGCAGTTGTCATCTAATTCTGTACTCTAGCAATAGCACAATAAACTTCTGCATTGATCTGAAATTTTATATGATTCAATTTTTTTCCCAAAATCAAGCACAGAGGAAAAATTAAAAATTAATATTTAATAATTGTGCTGTTGATTGTGATAGAAGGGTAATCAAAGCCCATGAATTTCAGTGAAGGGCAATGGAGAATTGCATATTGGGTTTAAAAAAGGAAGAAAATGAGGAAGAAAAATCATATAACTGCACAAGAAAATCTAGATGAATCATTCAAGTAGAAGGAGTTTGCAATAATTAAAGGAGAATCCTAGTTCTCTAATTGTCTATTCTGGATATCCAGACTGGCGACACTTGGAATGTAACCTACATTGTGAAGCTATACAAATATCCTGATATTTCATATGGATACACATATATGCATGCATATGTACCTATATTTTTATAAACTATTATGATGATGATTATATTCCATTCTCTATTCTATATTCTCAAATAGCTGCTGGAATACCTATAACTTGTCCATCTGCTATTACATAATCTTGGAATATGAGAAGGTTATATTGACTTCTAATGATATTTTAATTAGATGGAAATTTTTATTTCTGCTCTTCATAATTATTTGCTGGTTGTGGGCAATATTATTCAAGATCATCTCCATTTTCTGATTTTAATTCTTAACCCCCTATGTTTCAATGGACCTCTATCCCTGTACTTACATGCATATTTCCTGATGAATCTTATGACTGTAGGAAAAAAGAACAAAGCTCTTGAAAAAGTTGTATATTATTTAAAAGAAAGAAGTAAACATTTAAAAGACATTGAAACAATATTGGACATTAAGAAGATAAACTCTATGTGAGGTTATTCAGGAACCTGAAGGAATCATTATGAGCTAGAACATTTGTATGGAAGAATAATATAGATTAATATAAAATTCAGTAGCTAGGCTAAAATAATAGTGACTTTCAAAGTGAATGAATAACAAAGTGAAAGCTTAATTAGATAAGAGTTCCTCTTTTTTAAAATTTACAAGTTTAAATGACTAAATAATGTAGCATTTTATCTATAAAATTTAACATTTTTAGGCAGTTTCAATACAGAATGTAAGCTCAAGGCTTGTGACCATACCATTCAATTCCATACTCCTCTATCTGTATCTGGAGTATAATATGCAATTCAGTTTGCTTCATTTTAAATGAATACTGCTATGAGAGGCGATGTCAATAAAAGTGCAAACTAGTGTATTGGAGTATCGGATACCATTTGAAGATCAATTGTAATAGCTATGGAGAAGGGGAGACACTGAAGAGAGCGTAGGAGGAGTGAAAAGCATTTTCAAGTACCTAAGGATCAATACATGGAACGTGACTTGACTTAATCTTCTTAATCTTGGGAGACATAACTAGTAGCAACAAGGAGAAGGTGCAGAGATATTGATTTTACTTCCATTACATATGGAATAAACAAATGCTAAAATTTACTTTACTCATTGGAGTTTTTAAAACAAAGGGTAGATGATTGACAAGCAGTTATCTTATAGAAGGGATGATCAGCCAGTGAAATCTAGAATTCTAACAATGTTGATGTTTGTCCTTCATTTTTTTAAAGATTTTTTGCAAGGCAAATGGGTTTAAGGGGCTTGCCCAAGGCCACACAGCTAGGTAATTATTAAGTGTCTGAGGCTGGATTTGAACTCAAGTACTCCTGACTCCAGGGCCGGTGCTCTATCCACTGCACCACCTCGCTGCCCCTGTCCTTCCTTCTTGAAGATCATGATATCAGGGAGATGATGCCATGACAAACATCTATATTGAATTTGAGTGAGGGGGTCTGTGCTAATTTCACCAGCCTCATTTTCTTCACTGGAACCATCTGGGTTCAGTGGCCAGATATGAAACAGAAAGACTGGAGATGACTGAGGATGCAAGTCAATCAGTATTAAATGACTTGCCCAAGGTCACAGAGCTACTAAGTGTCTCGGCCAGGATAATGTAGCTCAAAATGAAGCTTTGACATAAAGGAGAAGACCCTTCATGTAAAACAACAAAATTTCCCCAAATATTTTAGATAGTGTTTTCTTTTATTAGAGAGAAAATGGAATAAAGAGAATAAAGAAACAGCACAAAACAAACAAAAAAATTGTGAAACAGTTACTTATATCTGGTGACATCAAGTCTTTCCAGTCCCAGTCACGAGGCTTACTCTGGCTTCAGGTTTACATTTGCTTTCAAAGACAATTGAACAGTACATCATAAATTAGGTTTATTAGAATCAGCAGCAAATTCTAACAAAGACCATACCGAAAACCCTAACTATTGGACTTCTTCTCCTTTGTCTTTAACTCACCACTGTGTCTTTCAATTTGTGTACCATACAACACTGCACCACATCAAATCTTGTCTTCATCTCATTTCTCAAAGCCCACTTCACACTATGAACTTTGTGAGGTTAAGGATATATATTATATGTTTTATATTTCAAATAAATGGAGAAGTTATTAGCATTAAAGTGAAACTATTCAAACTAAATCCCTGAGAGGAATCATGTGAAAGAAAATAGAAGAGATTCAACTTTTACATCATATTGTAATCCTCATTCACAACTCTCTGACTTGTAAAGGGCCTTGTGAAATTTTGGAGGATTGGGGAATTTTGGACTTCTTATGTCTTCATTAATTTTACTAGTTACCCCAGAATAGATAGAGTCACATTCATCAAGGGTCAAGAACAGCTAAAGAGAAAATAAGAGAGGAAGATTCAAAGCTCAAAAAAAGATCCTCATTTCCTTGAACCTATTTGTAAACTCAAAGAAAAATACCACCTAGCAGGTAGACTGAAAACCTTATTTTCCAGATTGAGTCAGGATTGGGTGAACGAGATTGAATTTGTTTATTGCTTACTTCTATATATATAGTATGTATCTCCAGAATATAAGCTCCCTGTGACATCATCTTTTCTGTTTTTATTTTTATCCCTTTGTATTTCTATAGCCTGGTGATAAATACCACAAATAAAAAATGAGTAACGAGGGATTGTTATGTTAAAATGTATATTTTTGAATGCATTTAAATAAAGTAGAAAGCTTGAATTCTAATAGGAAGATAGCTGTATTGTAAAATCAAGTCCAAAGTAAAATATATTTGCAGACCTCAGTTTTCAAAGACATTGTATCTTAAGCAGATTTTGGTGACTTTCAAAGACACAATGTCAATGTCCATCCACTATTCTTTGGAATACTAAAAAAGGGGGAAGGTAGAATAAAAGACAATGGCATTGATCACCACACTTAATCTGGACAGAATGGAAAATATTGACGCTTGGACAGGTAGGTGGCTAAGTCATCTCAATATTCTCACATGCATTGAACTAATTGACAAATCTGTTCTGATACATTTAATTTAAAAGGTACCTGCTCTCTTCAAGATATTGTTTGAGGTGCTGGGGATGCACACATTAAATAAATATCATCCTCAACAAATCTCTAACCTCAAGGTTTTGGGGTTTTTTAAATGTATTGCATTTAAGTTTACTTCATGTGTCATAAATAAACCAACCTTTTCACTACAAATGGCATAAACTTGACGCTGTCTTATCTTTCAATAAATATAGTCTAGACACAGGTTACATTTTAGGTCAGAGTAATTTAGAAAAGTAGAAAAAAATAAAGGATTTTAAGTGCCCAAATATGAACTATCTAAGCTACATAAAACTTTAAAGCAGGCTGACTATTTAATCAACTCAATTGACTGATCAAAAGGTAAATAATGCATGGGTGAGTGAACCTAAGCTTGATTTTTTTTAAGATAGACAGATGAGTCGTGTCTTCCTATTCAAGCTCGGGCTTTCTCACAATTGAACTGTGATTATTTAATGAAATAGATCTCCCCCAGTTCCATTTGAAATCTGGGTAAGTGGATGGTAGTTATATCTGGAATTTACATGAAAATATCTTGGGTGTAGGAATATAATCAGAATAATCAACTGCAATTGTTCACTATAATTACCTTTCAATGTAGATGGTTTGGCCTTGAGTGCTTCAAACTTTGACTGCAAGAAATGTCATTGCGTACATATTTCATTGATCTGACCTAGAATT
Source organism: Macrotis lagotis (assembly GCF_037893015.1). Lineage (NCBI taxonomy): Eukaryota > Metazoa > Chordata > Mammalia > Peramelemorphia > Peramelidae > Macrotis > Macrotis lagotis. Next base: position 28,987,063 of record NC_133658.1, read on the forward strand.
ATAGACTGGCTCAAGTAGAACAGACTTTAGTGATTATTGTACCATTTTTTTCCCTCATGAAGACATTAAAACTGACAGGACAAGAGACTTGTCTAAGGACATTCAGAAAATTTATAGCAGTTCAAGGTGAAGAGTCTATTTCCTGAATCCTAGTTTTAATTCACATATTTTAGTCACATTATGCTACTTATGCAAGTATCAGTTCAATAACAACAACAAAAACTGATGCAACTCTAGGGGAAATTGTGAATTAGGGAGGGGCAAGCCTATTTTCCAGCATGTTTAATAAATTCTCTTCTGTCTATGTCTCACTCCTTAACTACCTTGGATTTTTCTGCTTTAAATTTGCAGATGTCAATTTAAATGAGTCTAAAATCTAAATAGAGCATTTTCTAATAATTTCTGTTTAACTGAATTTACTAACTCAAAAGTTATTATATCCAAGTAGAGGTACCACTGAGGTTACTTTAATGAATACATGACTCAGTCATAATTAGAAATTTCTCTTTGCATACAAATGACAAACGATGTTAAATGAGGCACCATAGTTTAGTGGAAATACCATTAATCTGAGAACCAAGTGGAAGGAGTGAATTCTACTCCTCTGTTTTTCCATTAACTTACCCATGACCTTAGACAAATCATTAACCTCCACTGCCCTGAGTTTCCTCATCTGTACAATGAGCAACAGAACTAGGTAACCTTTGAATGGGAAACTTCATGGTTCTAAGGTAAGATGAAATCATCTTCCTTGTTAAATTTCCTTTTTGTTCCACTTAGATTATTGCTTTCTTATAATTTGCTTTGATAATGATTTATTAATAAAATCAGAATTTTTATTCATTGCAAAAGTAATTAATCCTTATATTAATTAATGAATTTACAGTCTCAAAGTTAAAATTTCAATACAAAAGTCAAAGGGGAAAGGTAGTAAAATATTGGTGAGGAGGAATAAGGAAAGGACAGAGATAAATATAAATAAGAAAGATAGAATGAAGGGGAAAAATCCCCTTCTGAATCTGATGAACACTTTATAAAAATTATCTTTTTTGTATCTTTTCCCCTTGATCCTAATTCCTCAGGCCAAAAATTACTTACTTGTAAATATGCATAACAAAGTATGTATGTAAAATGCTAACCTGACTATTCCCTGCTGTGGGGAGGGGGGGTGGAAAGGGAGTGTGGAGGGAAATTTTGTAACTTGGAAATATGCATATAAAATGGATGAAAATCAATTAATTGATTTTAAAAGTAGAAATAAAAATAAAATGAAATAAGTTCATGTTTGTGAACAATTAAATTACTGACAGCTGTTTTCATTAGGGTCTTAATTTCAAGTGTTTGTTGTCCTAGAGAAATTTGTATTTTTAGTCTTGTGACTTGGAAAAACGGAAAACAATTTTTGAAAATTCTCCAACTTAGCTAAAATACAATTTTATATATCACTGAAAGATATTAAAAGTTTTGTAAAATCTCATGCAAGGTGATTAGTGGCAGGATTGTGAAAGGGCTTCAATCACTCCAGAGAAAGCAACCAGCACCCACTACTGGCTGGCACTTGGAATTTCTAATTCATGTGAACAAAGTCTCAAGGATCTTGAAAAGGAAACCTCTGAGAGCCAACACCCCACAATACAAGATCCTAGAACAATGAAGAAAAACCAGCAAAAAGGGGTACCCATGGAGATTTACTTAGAAGGACCAGATTCAAACCCAGAGAGAGAGCTAGCACTTCTTCCTTGAAGAAATCAGGAAGGAGTTTAAAAATCCATTGGAAAAGTGGGAAAAGAAAATCAAGAGAAAATTAACACCTTGCAACAAGAAAAGGAAACATTGGAAAATACAATTGGGCAAATATAAAAAGAAAATAATTCTTTCAAATTCTCAATTGGACAAACACTAAAATAAAACAATTCCCTCAAATCAACAATTGGACAAATGGAAAACTGCTTCAAAAATAGAATTGAATGATTGGATAAGGATTTGCAAAAGATAAATGAAGAAAGTACTTCTCTAAAAAAAAAAAGAATGGAATCTGTGGAAACTAATAACTTCATGAGACAACAAGAGTCTGTTAATCAAAACCAAAACTAGAAGAAATAGAAAAAAATGTAAAATACTTCTCAGAAGTCACTGACCTCAAGAACTGATCAAGAAAGGATACTCAGAGAATAAAAGAATTGCTGAAAACATTGAAGAGAAAAAAAGCCTGGACTTAATATTACACGATTTAATGATGGAAAACTGCATTGATATCATGGAACCAGAGGGCAAAATACTTATTCATAAAATACATCAATCCCCTCTGAAAAGAGATCCTAAAATGAAACACCAAGTAATGTTGTGGCCAAATACCAGAACTATCAGATAAAAGAGAAAATCCTGCAAGCAGCCAGTAAAGAAACAATTTAAATACCAAGGAGTCACAGTAAGGATTACATAGGACTTGGCTGCATCAGCATTAAGGGATTGAAAGGACCTGGAATGAGATATTCTGGAGAGCAAGGGAGCTTAGAATGGAGCCAAGAATCTATTATCCGGCAAAGCTCAACCTTCTCTTCCAGGGGAAAAGATGCACAATTAATGAACTGGGAGACTTCCAACATTTCCTGATGAAAAGATCAGAGCTAAATAGAAAATTTAGACATCAAACAGGAGACTCAAGAGACACATGAAAAGTTAAAAGAAAGATAAAAAATACTATCCAATAAGATGAAACAAGCTAAATCCCTACCTTAGAGAAAGACTCTAATAACTCTTGACAATTGTAACTCTGTTATAGAGAATATACTTAGCCAGAAGTGATGGACATCCATAACTTTACTGTGACTCAGATGGAATGATTTACAAACAATACCTCCTTAAAAAGGGGGACATTAAGGAGACAGAAGGATGGAGAATATTGAATGGAGTAAATCTCATCACAGCAAGAGGTACAAAAGACCTATTGCAATAGAGAGGAAGAAAGGAGGAGTTGAGAGCCACCTGAATTTCCATCTCATCAAACTTGACTTAAAGTTAACTTACACACATTCAGTTAAGTTAAGAAACTTATCTTACCTTTCAAGTATTAAAAGGGAAAAGGGAAGGTGGGATGGGGAGGGGAGAAAAAGGGGAATTAACAGAAGGAAGGGAAGGAGAAAGGAGAAAAGGGAAAAAGGGGAAATAAAGGGGAGGGGTGTCAACATAGGAAGGCAAACACGCTGAAGTTGGTGGTATTCAGAAATAAAATACTGGGTAATATGGATAAAGGGGAAAGGAGAAAAATACAAACATAGAGAAGATAGCATGGAGGACAATAAAGAGTTAGTAATTATAAATTTGAATGTGAATGGGATGAACTATCCCTTTAATCCATAGTGGATTAAAAATCAGAATCCTACAATATGCTGCTTACAAGAAACTCATTAGAAGTAGAGAGATACATATAGAGTAAAAGTAAAAGGTTAGAGCAAAATATATTTTACTTCAGCTGAAGACAAAAAAACAGGGGTTGCTATCCTTATCTCAGACAAAGCAGCTGCAAAAATAGAGAGTGTTAAAAGAGATAAGGAAGGACTCTACATCATCCTATAAGGTACCATAGACAACAAAATAATTTCAATATAAATATGGATTCACCCAATGATATAGAACCCAAAATCTTAGAGAAGTTGAAAGAGCTACAGGAAGACTTAGACTACAAAACTCTATTAGTGGGAATGGATTAACAAACTATGGTATATGTATGTGATGGAACACTATTGTTCTATTAGAAACCAGGAATTTAGCAAAGCATGGAAAGGTTTGCATGAACTGATGCAGAATGAGATGAGCAGAAAATCTTGTACAACCTGATGGCAGCATGGGGGTGATGATCAACCTTGATGGACTTGCTCATTCCCTCAGTGCAATAATCAGGGACAATTTTGGGCTATCTGCAATGGAGAATATCATCTGTATTCAGAGAAAGAACTGTGGAGTTTAAACAAATACTAAAAATCATTAACTTTATTTTAGAAAAAAACCATTATCTTATTACATAATTTTGCTGTCTCTTATACTTTATGTTTCTTCCTTAAGGATATGATTTCTCTCTCATCACATTCAACTTAGATCACTGTATACCATGGAAGCAATATAAAGACTAACAAACTGCCTTCTGTGGCAGGTGAAGGAAGGGAAGCAAGATTAGGGGAGAAATTGTAAAATTCAAACTAAATAAGATTAAACAAAATAAAATACAGTGGCACCTGACATTGGATAGTTGAATAATAATGGATCAATTTTCTATAAGTTATATTTCACACGGAGAGAGGAGTTATGATACAATGAAGAGTTTGCCTTGGAATCTGAAATACCTGGGACCCATTCTGCCTCTGATATAACCCTGGGCAAATTGGACTTTCACTACCACAGGAATATGTTCTAATATTATAAATGTCAGAGGAGGATCCAACTCAAAAAGAATTACTTACCAAGTTCTTTACAACTATGATAACTTAGATTTAGTAAAATAAATGAATGGTTGGGTCAGTTTGTTGGTGCAGTGGATAGAGTACCTGCCCTGGAGTCAGGTGAACCTTAGTTCAAATCCACACTCAGACACTTAATAGTTACCTAGCTGTGTGGCCTTGGTCAAGTCACTTAATGCCATTGCCTTGTAAAATACAAACAAACATGAAAGGTTGATTGATCAAGATGTAAATAAATAGAAATACATGATATACATAAAGATGATAGACAGATAAAACACAGATAATAGATATATGAATACACTGTAAATAAATAAAAATGTGTGTTCCTTAGAGATAAGTAGGACTTAAGTAATTTCTTTAGGGTTGAAAATCAATGTTTCCTGGCTTTTTAGTTTCAGTGACACTCAGATGTTTTTTGAATTATGTATCCATGATGTATCCATAGACATCTCCACACTGTCCTTCCAATAATAAAAAAAAATCTTTCACTTTTTTTCCTTGAATTTACTCAAGTGGAATATATAGGAACGTTCTTTCTATAATTATCTTAAGGAAAGATTGTTATTGTTGTATTTTTAGTTATATCTGACTTTCTGTAATCCTATTTGGGAATTTTTGGCAAAAATACTGCATTGATTTGCCTCTTCTTTCTTCAGGTCATTTTACAGATGAGAAAACTAGAGTAAACAGACTAAGTGACCTTCACAGAGTTACACAACTAGTAAATTTCTGAGGCCTGGTTTGAACTCAGAAGGAAGAGTATTCCAGACTTCAGATTTAGCTCTCTATACACTGATCCACCTAGTAGCCATAAGTAAAGATTAAGATTATATAGATAGAAATAAAGATATCAATGACTAGCAATACATGAAATATATGTGATACAAACAGGAATTATAGAGGCATTACACAACACAAGCAATCACACATACACGCAAAAATATACAATTCTAATGTCTATTATAACCCTGAGTATCTGCTGCAAACCATTCCAGGGTCTTTGCTAAGAATCCCCAAATGACATCACAAACAGTCAGACATGACTGAAAAAGACCAAAATTTATTGTTTTAGTACCAAGGTATGTGCCAAGACTTTTATTTTAATTCTATTTTCCCCCTCCCTGCCATGAATTTCCTTTGTTCTTGTACAATTCATCTTCTGGATGTTAGGACTTTCCTTCTAACCAATCACTTTTATTAAAGACTTCCAATATCAAGAATCTTTTGGATCTGTAACATTCCAAGTAGAAAGTTTCAGTTTCCTTTATTATTAGAAATACTCCTTCTGCCCTGCTTGCGAACTGGAGTCAGTTACAACTTTATAAAATTATCTTCATTTCTTCTAAAATACCCATATGCTCCAATAATTACATAGGTGAATAAATGACTTATAAGACCAATAATTCTGCCCAAGAGATTGCCAAAAGCTTGGAGTAAGATCTAGAAACCTTCTCTTGAAAGATGATTTTAATGACCTTCCCCATGCCCCCCCCCACAAAACCATGAGTTATGAGATTTTGTGTCCACAATCCTAGTCTTTTCCTCATTCTTCTTGTTTTCCTTATTAATTTCTAAGTTTTAGAGACATGAGCTCCTTTCTAGGTTTTATTTTTTGAGAGATGGGTCGGAAGCAATAAAATTGTGAATAATGCCCTAATAAAAATCTCCTGTGTCTTCTGCCTTCCTCTTCATTTCTTAGTTGTCCGCAATTAAACCTCATGACCTTCCTTGAATATGGAAAATGATGTTGCCTGTTGTTTCCTGAATTGACTGTTGTGCATAATTCTTCTTTGAAGCCTATTTAATTTTTACAAATAGAATGTAAAATGTCTCTAATATTATCACTCAATGGGAGGAAAATGAGTTTCTTCCTTAGTTTCATTTCTGCCAGAGGACAGCTTCATGTGATGTAGTTCAAACAAGATCCTATTTAAAGCATCTCTGTGTAATCTGTCTTTGACGATTAAATGCTGCTAATGTGCCCAGAGGCTGTAAGGATAATCATAGCAATAAACTTATTAAGCTATCCAAAGTAAATCTCTCATCTGTTCCTATTTCTATTCCTCCTTAATTCTGTTTCAACCTGCACCAAATATTTAATCCTCATATATCCTTTGCCCTTGGAATTTCATGATGTGATATAGGGTTAATTTCATATATGTTCAGCCTTACATATTTATAATGTAGCTGGCAGCCTCCAAAGCTGTGTTTTTTGATGTGTTCTAGACAGGAAACGTAACAATAAGCTCAGTTTTAATTAGAGAGGTGATTTTTATGTCTATGTATTTCATTAGAGATAAGTGTCTCTCAGTACGTTATCTGTAGATTTCTATCCATATCTATTGATCAAGATAGATATCTACATCTTTTCTATAGGTTATGAGAGACATCAACATCTATGAAAATACATATATAAATATATATGACAGATAAATAGGTAGATAGATAATACGTTTTTATATAGTTTTTTCTTTCTATAATTGACAGATTTTTCTCTTTCTTATACTGAAAGTAAAAGGCATGCTTAGTGAAGAGAAGCAGTAATATTGCCTAGTATTTTTTGTTTTATGAAGAGTTTGACCTTTGCTACAGGAGGAAGTTTAACTTAATTAAATTGAGAGTGGATTGAAAGCAAGTACTCCCAGGCAACTGTCAGGTCTGCTGCAGTGTACTGGTTTTTTTCACTGATTGCCATGACCTTGTACTGCCTAGATTGTATCATTCAGATACCTGTGGAAGTGAGAAGAATAACCAGGAGGTTGTCTAGAAAATTTATTATATATATAGCTAACATTTTTGGAGTCACTTAAACACATTTGAATTACTTATGTGGCTACTGAGATTTAATCATCAATGAATCTGTCAATATTCATTTTTATTTTGTTGGTCATTGATTTTGTGTAAGTCAATTGACTCCCTCTCCCTAATATATAACTTTAATATTTGCATGCATATGCATGTATATGTTTTGTATACCTATATATATACACACACACACCATACATGTATATACAAGTATGTATAAATATTAGACATATATAAATATTATTTATGTGCATGTGTGTGTGCTTTCATACAAACATGTGTGTGTATATCATTGAGAAGAGGAAGGAAACTAAGAAAATTTTTGTGAAAGACCAGGCCTCTTCTTGCCTTTATTGCAGACTAATCTAATTCCAGATCACAAAATGATTGTGATATTGCTTTTGACACAATGTGTGGCATGCCATAGTAAAAAGAGTGCTGGTTCTTGATTCAAAAATGAACTGGAACTAATTTAAACTGTTAATATGAGAATGGAGACACAGAAAAATGATAAAAGAGGCACAGTGTTGGTCTTTGGTAAGGAAGATTTGGATTCAAATAAGTTCTCCGACACTGATTGTTTTATGATCTCAAGTCAGTCATTTCAGTTGTACCTCAATTTGTTCATCTGTAAAATGTATGTGATAATGTATGAGCCACTTACTTCCCAGGAATCTTGTGAGAATCAGTTAAAATTATAATGATAAAGCAGTTTTCAAATGTTAAAATTCTTCTATAAATGAAATGACATGAAGATGATGATGATGATGCTACTGCTGCTGCTGCTGATAATGACATGTAATCTCTCTGAGACTGAATCAGGGAAAAACCAGCTGGTTCTAAATGGTGTCCATAAGATCTTGAGATAGATCCTTGATATTTCTGATCCTTCAGACCAGCTGAATTAACTGGCTTCTGAGATAATTTTCCATGTCAACATTTGTGTTCCTGAAAATAAAAATAAGAGAGAATAGCATGATACTTTTATTTCTTTTAATGAGATACAATTTATACAAATAATCATAAAATATCCAACAATGAAAACTATTATCAGGCATGTATTGTGTTTTAGGAATCACATATATTCTGCCATGTTCTGTCCAAGAAAAACTCAAAACACCATAAAAATGCTATTCACATCTTTCAAATCGTGTGCCTGAAGGATAATCAAGGAATATGAGACAATTTAATGTTTCATTCAGATTTTAAGAAAGACTATCCATTTAGGCAACAAATATTAGTGATGAATAGTCAATAAAGGCATGGAAAATGGTGGTGGTGATAAGAGTTCAAAAATTCTTTCAAAAAATATGGATAGCTTATTTAAAAGTTTCACGACAACACCAGTATAAAACACTGGTGACCCATATGCTGATTCTCAGTTTTGTAGAATCTTCTTGTGTTGCTGAGCACTGGTATATTTTCTGACCTTTTGACTGGAATATCCTTGTGAAAGGACAGTGCTAGCAGGTATGGGAAGTAGTATGTCAGTCAAGGTACATGTCATCAATTTGTTTGAAGTTACTGAAGTAGAGGTATAAAATTCAAGCACTGAATACTATTATTCCAATGAAACCCTTCAGTAATCCAATGCCTCAAATGACACCCAGGAAAAAAATGGAATGATCTGTTGGAATGAAAAGATCACCCCTGAAAATCCATCCTTATCCTTCCGGGTCACATCACTCCACTGAACTTTGCTCTAGACAAACCCTTCAAAGAGTTGCTGGCCAGGTGCAACTATGGACACTCCTCTTTCTGCATCTTGCCTCTCATTCTCCCTCAATGGCATCATATTCATAAGTATTCTCAAAGGTGGTAATGTTCTGAATGAGATAAAGCTGGTAAGAATTAATTAAAGATATCAAAACCATTTTAAATTATTTTCGGAAAAATAAAAAGAAATATGAAAGGTGGGACTAGAGCTCTGTTTCAAGTGTAAGATGAAAATACTTCACAATGGAGAGGATAAACTGCTTGATAAACTGTTGATTTTCATTTTTCTCCTAAGAGGAGGAGGAAAGAATTATACCACAAATGACAAAAGAAAAACAAACAAAAAAACAAAAAAAAGTGCTAGTAAGGAAGAATTTACTTGCCTTTTGGGGATTTCAATTGATCTAGATCAGATGAACTTCATCCATATAGAAAGAAAAGGCAGCTGGGATTGTTGAACTGTTAATATTAAAAGAAAATGGAAAAATGAGTACCAAAGATTGGGGAAAAGGAAAATTCATAGATCCCAGGAGGTTGAGTGAAAGAAAAGAGTACAGAGTCTGTAAAATAAAATACTTGTGAGTCTGACCCAAAATACTAGGAATAAATTTTCATGCACATCTTTAAAAAGATGGCTGCTGAGAAAATTGGACAGTATGGCAGAAACTTGGATTAGACATCTCACACCCTATACCAAGATAAGCTCAAAATTTAGATATAAAGGACAATATTATAAGCAAACTAGGAGAACACGGAATAGTTTACCTGTCAGATCTATGGAAAGGGGAGCAGTTTAATGCCAAGGAAGAGATGGAGAACACCATTAAAAATAAACTAGACAATTTTGTTTACATTAAATTAAAAATCTTTTGCACAGACAAAACCACTGTAAGCAAGAACAAAAGAAATGTAGTAAATTGGGAAATAATTTTTCAACTAGTATTTCTTTCAAAGGACTCATTTCTGAAATATACAGAGAACTGAGTCAAATTAAAAAAGGCAAGCCACTCCCCAATTGACAAATGGTCAAAGGATATGTAAAGGCAACTTACAGATGAGGAAATCAAAGCAATTCATAGTAATATAAAAATTTCTCTAAATCATTAATTATTAGAGAAATGCAAATTAATATATTTCTGAGATACTACCTCACACCTCTCAGACTGACCAATATGATCAGAAAGGACAATAATCAATGTTGGTAGGGATGTGAGAAATCTGGGACAATAATACAATGGTGGAGCTGTGAGCTCATCCAAACTTTCTGGAGAGCAATTTTGGAATTATGGAATTATGCCCCAAAAGCAACAAAAATGTGCATACACTTTGATCCAGCAATATCACTACTGGGTTTATACCCTGAAGAGATTATGAAAAAGGCTAGAAACATCATTTGTACAAAAATATTCATAAGAGTTCTGTTTGTGCTGGCAAAGAATTGGAAACTGATGAATATCCTTCAACTAGGGAATGGCTTAACAAACTGTGATATATGTATGTCATGGAACACTATTGTTCCATTAGAAACCAGGAGGGATGGGAATTCAGGGAAGCCTGGAAAGATTTGCATGAACTGATGCTGAGTGAGATGAGCAGAACCAGAAGAACACTGTACAGCAACATGGGGGTGATGATCAACCTTAATGGATTTGCTCATACCAAGAGGGCAACAATCAGGCACAATTTGGGATATCTGTGATAGGGAATGCCATCTGTATCCATCTGTATCCTGAGAATGAATTGTGGAGTTAGAACAAAAAACACATACTATTACATTTATTTTTTTTAAAAAATTGTTATTATGTAATTCTGCTATATCTCATACTTTATGTTTCTTTCTTAAGGATACGATTTCTCTCTCATCAGATCAATGCATACCATGGTAACTGTAAAGAGTAACAAACTGCCTTCTGTGTGTGGGGGCAGATGAAGGGGAAAATTGTAAAATTCAAAATAAATAAAATCTTTCCAAAATGAAGACCGGATAATTTTGATTACATTAAATTAAAAAAAAAAAACTTTTGCACAACAGAACCACTGTAACCAAGATCAATAGAAATGTAGTAAATTGGGAAACAATTTTACAACTGTTTCTGGCAAAGGACTCATTTCTAAAATATATAGAGAACGGAGTCAAATTTATTAAAACAAATAAGCCATTCCCCAATTGACAAATGGTCAAATGAAATTTGCAGATAATTGAATCAAAGCTATCTATAGTTATACGAAAAACTGATCTAAATCATTACTGACTAAAGAAATCTAAATTAAACAATGTATGCGGTGCCACCTCACACAACTCTCAGATTGACCAATATGACCAGAAGGGACAATGATGAGTGTTGGAAGGGATTTGGGAAATCTGGGACACTAATGCATTGTTTGTTGAGTTGTGAATTGATCCAATCTATCTGGAGAGTAATTTGGAATTACTTTCAAAAGGCAATAAATATATGCATACCCTTTGATCCAACAATGCCACTATTGGATCAATACCCTGAAAAGATCATGAAAAGGGGTAAAATCATCACTAGTACAAAAATATTCATAGCAGTTCTGTTTCTGTTGTCAAAGGATTGGAAATCAAGAGGATATCCATCAATTAGGGAATGGCTGAACAAATTTTGCTGTATGCATGTGTTGGAACACTATTGTTCTATTTGAAACCAGGAGGGATGGGATTTCAGAGTAGCCAGGAAGAACTTGCATGAACTGATGCTGACTGAGATGAGCAGAACCAGAGGAACACTGTACATCCTAACAGCAACATGGGGGTGATGATCAACCTGAACAGACTTGCTCTTATCATCAGTGCAATAACCAGGGACAATTCTGGGGTATCTCTGATGGAGAATATCATCAATATCCAGAGAAGAAAATGTGGAGTTTAAATAGAGACTAAAGATTATTACCTTAATTTTTTTTTAAAAAAAGCTGCCTTATGTACTACATAATTTTGTTGCCCCTAAAATTTTATTTCTTCCTCAAGGATTTGTTTGTTCCTCTCAAGTTATTCAATTTTGATCAATGCATAACATGGAAAGAATGTAAAGATTATCAGATTGCCTTCTGTGGAAGGGGGAAGGGAAGGGACCGTAGGGGGGAAACTGTAAAATTCAAAATTTCACAAAAATAATAGGTAGAAACTATTGTATTTAACTGAAAAATAAATAAATTCTTCTTATAAAAAATAAACAAATTGATCTTTAAAAAATGATGGGTGTTAAATCTCTCTAAAGGAAAGAAAGTGATTCAAAAGATCCCTTTTGGCAGCTGTATGGGACTGTAGATAGTGTTGGGCCTGATTCAAAAACCTGATTCAAATCCAGGTTTAGCAATGAACTGGATGTGTGAGCATGGACTAGTCACTTAACCTCCGTTTCCTCACCTGCAAAATGTGGATAAAAGTAGCACCTGACTACTAAGTTCATTTTATTTATGTTTGTTTTTTTTTGGTTGGCGGGAGGGCATCAGATGAATTAATATTAGCAAATTGCTTAGCATAACATTTAGAACATAGTAGGTGAGAAACCTAGTAGATGTAACTATCAACCTCATCTGGGTAGATGACTGAAAAGGTAGAATATTGTTAATGGTTCTATAGCAATAAAATGGTATATCACCAGGAAAGGGTGAGGTGTCTTTCCTTGTATTTGTCTCATTTGACACTTTTACAAAATTAATGACTAGGCTAAAGGAACACTCTAATTAATCTTGAAGTGATCTGAACCTTGCCATGTTCATTAGAACATTCAGTTGGAGGCAGAAGTCTACATGATATTAATTTCAATAGGACCCTGAAGAGAATAAGGTGAAAGTAAATATGGATAAATATACATCTTTCATTTGAATTAAAAAATAAAAAAAATATGGCATGAGTAACTGAAAGATACATTAAATTTATCTGGGATAAAATGAGACTACAAATAATGGACTACAAAATCAATGATGCAATGGACAAAAACCAAAACCAAATCAAAACAGAAACAGTACCATGCTGTGTTGGGGAAAATTTGAACTGTCCTGAAGAGTAATGAGCTGCTTTACAGTGTCTTACCTGCAGAAATATTAGTTTCCACTCTTTGGAAGTCTTCAATCAGAGGCTTGATGACTATTAATTATTTATATAGAGATTTTTGTTTTCTTTTCATGAATGGGTTGGCCTAGATTCCTTCTGAGAGCTTCATTCATTCTGTGATTCTGTGTTTGAATCAAAGCATAGGAATTTTCTCTCTGAGAAATATTTAATTGGGTGAACTAGATTTCCATTAGCATTTTCCTAGGAGTTCATTTAGTAGATACTCATTAAGTTGCTATTGTCTAGAAGCAATAAGTTCTAAAGTGTTCAGGGTCATAGAGGTGCTCCAGGTTAATGAATGAAATAAATCTGTTTTCCTCTGGAAAACTGTGAATAAAACAACCTCAGACAGCAGGAATTTCCACATACTATCATTTACATACTTGGTTGAATAAGCTTGTTAGAAAGGTCAAAGGCCCTATTTCTTACTGACATCTCTAGTGTAATTATAAGGTCCTATACAGTGGATCAGTAGGGGTACATTGTAGATGTAATCACAAATGCATAAAGTCTATGATCTGTAATAAATTTTTTATTGTGGTTAATTTTGTTTATTTATCGACTGATTCCTAAAGCATCCATCGAAATGCCATCTGTGCTGTTTAAAATTGCATTAGATAATGTTGGAAAAACTGAAAAGAAAAAGGCTAGAAAATAAAGTATACCCCTCCCCCTGTCATACAAAAATCATATATTCATCCCCAATCCCTATCTGGAATAGATTCCAGGAAAGTAGAATAATGAATTGTCCAGCTCATAATACCATTGACCACGAATACTTTTGAAAGTGCAGGTGGAATTTAATTTTAATAAAAATTAAACCAATGTAGATACTACTACTGCTTATATTCAAACATTTCTATTTCATCCTTAGGTAGTGAAAAATCCATTTAAACAATATGAACCTATCTTTCTCTCTGATTATAAACCTTAGAACAGAGCTATGCTTGGAGCAGAGTAACCTGAGCTTCATACTGATGTGCATAATTGAGAGAGGAAAACACAATGCTCAGTCCTTTAAGAAGGCAAAGAATAAGAAGATGTTATTTTTACCAAATATCATTGGTTAAAATAGATGAAACTTTAGAGAATTGGGTAAGTCATCTTCTAATTTTCCCCCATTCTCTTCTCCACCTCCTCTTTCTTGTCATTTCTTTCTTTCTTTTTTTCATTGTGATACCATTCCATATTTCAAACTGTATTACAAATACTAACCATCAAATCAATCTACTACTGTCTAAGAAGAGAGTGGTGGATGAGTAGAGTAAATTAGATAATCCTAGTAAATGTAAAAATTGACTTCAGGCCTGGGGTTTAAGATCAATGTGAAAAGTAAGAAAAGGTATAAATTTTAATTCAAGATTACATATTAATACAAAAAGTTCACAAGTTGCTACAAAAATTCCACAGTTTAGGTTCTTTGGAAGAGCAGCAAGATAGTGAGCTTCAGGATTACTTGAAATTAAGCAAATTAAAAAAAAAAAAAACAGCTACAACCTGGATTGGTGAAAACATCAAGCTAAGAGGGAGAAAATGTAAACCATGTGACAATAAGTGGGCTTAGATCAACATGGATCTGCCACAGAAAAGAGGATAGGAGAGTTTGGGGATTCACTCTCCTCCAGAGAGGGCTGCCCTTCAAAGGAAGTCAAATAAGCAGGAGATATGTAAGGAAGAAGGACACAGGGAAGTGAAAGGTTATTTGAGGGCTCACCTCCCAAAGGAAGTCAAGTAACTCAACTAAGGAGTGAGGAAACTTTTGAGGAGGATGTAGAGAGTTATAGGTGGGAACTGGTAACTCAGAGAGCAAAGATGAGGTAGTGAGAGATAGGTTGATGAGGAATGTTAGGTCAAAGATCTACATTTCATGGATTCATTGTTTTGTTGATAGAGGTTTGTTTTGTTCTTGGGGCAGGGTCCTTGCCAGAGAGGGGCAAAGTACTTTAATAAAAGTTCATAGATTAATTTTCATAGCTTAGACAATGGGATGGGACGGGATCTATATATTTGGTCATTGCAGAAGGAACAGATTAATTATAGAACATATTTCTCTTAACATTTTCCTACTTCAATTGCAATGTGGCATTTGGCAAACTCAATGATCCAAGCTAAGAACTCAACATTTGACAAAATATTCTTGTAAAACTGTAAAACATTTTGGCAGAAACAAAGCATAGGTGAACATTTCACACTTTTTGCCAAGATTAAGTTCAAAATGAGTATATGATTTAGACATTAATGGTGATACCATAAGGAAGTTAGTGGAACATGGAAAAGTATATCTGTTGGATATATGGATAAGGGAAAATATTATGACCAAAAAAAGAGATAGAAGGGATTAATTACATGGAATTAAAAGACTTGCACAAACAAAACTAATGCAACCAAGAATAAAAGGAAAACAGGAAACTGAATAAACATTTTTTTGCAATTTCTTTGATAGAGCCCTTATTCCTGTAATATATAGGGAAATGAGTCAAATTTATGAAAAAATGAACTATCCTTCAGTTGGTAAATTGTAACAGGATATAAACAGTCAGGTTTCAGGAGAAATTAAAACTATCAGTAGTTCCATTAGAAATTATCTAAATCACTATGATTTAGGTAAATGCAAATTAATGCAATTCTGATCTGTCATCACAAAAATTACAGATTGGTTAAAATGACAGAAAAGGAAAATGATAAATTCTAGAAAAAGGTGTAGAAAAATTGAATCTCTAATGCACTGGTGATGGACCTGTGTACTTATATAGCTATTATCTAAAAGAATTTGGAATTATACTCAAAAGTCTATAAAACATATATATTCTTTTTTCAATTTATAATATATATATATATATATACATATACATATAATTTATTTATTTGATTTTCCAACTACATGCAATGGTAGTATTTACCAATTGTTTTTAGTTTTACATTTTTCTCCCTCCATTCCCTCCATCTACAATCCCCCTGACAGCAATTTAATAAAGTCTTTACATGTACAACTATGCTAAACATAGGTTCATAATAATCATATTGTGATAGGAATATAAAATCCAGATCAAAGAAAAAATTGATCAAAAAATTTCATAAAACATAAAATAACTTTTAAAAATTGAATTGTTTGGTCTGCATTTATAAGTCATGGATATTCCATTAAAGTCTTTTATAGAGTCTTTGCTGTACTGGGGAAATGAGCAAGTCTATCATAGCTGATCCTGTTGCTTTGTGTATAATATTCTTCTTGCTCTGCTCATTTCACTCAGCATCAGTTCATGTAATTCTCTCCAAGCTTTTCTGAAGACCTATCCCTCATGATTTCTTAATGAGTAATAGTATTCCATCACAATCATATACCACAATATGTTCAGTCATTCCCCAATTGGGCGGGGGCATTCCCTCAATTTCCAATTCTTTGGTAACATGAAAAGAGCTCCTATGGATATTTCTGTACATGTGTGTTTTTCATCCTTTCTCGTGATCCCTTTGGGATATAGACTGAGTAATGGTATTGCTGGATCAGGGGGTTTGTACAAATCCTTTTTAGATGGCAATAATGCTACTAGGTCTGTATCCTAAAGATTTTATATAAGACGGAAAAGTATCTATATTTTCACTCATATTTATATGATCTCATTTTGTGGTGGCAAAGAATTGAAAAGCAATGGGATGTCCATCATTTGGAGATTGTCTGAACAGGATGAAGTATATAATTGTGATGGAATACTATTATGCTATAAGAAATGATGAGAAAGATGATTTCAGACAAACCTCGGAAGACTTATATGAAGACATATAAAGTGAAGTCAACAGTGCTAGGAGAATATTATACACAGTAGCAGTGAAATATTAAAAATGATAAATTGTGAAAGATTTAGTTGCCCATATCAAGACAATGATCCAAGACAAATCCAAAGGACCCATGATGAAAAATGCCATCTGCTTCCAGAGTGAATGGGTAACTCTGAATGCAGATTGAAAAAATCTTTTAAAATTTTATTTTTATCATTTTATTTTATGGCATTACATTTTTGTAACAATATAATATGGAATGTATATAGCATGACCGCTCATTTACAATTAAAAAAACAAAGTGCTTACTTTCTGAAGGAGCTGGCAGGTGGCAAGGGGAAGATAAAGTATTTTGAAATGAAAGGTTTTTAAATTTTTTTTTAGCATGTAACTGGGAAATATTTAATTAATTAAATAATTTATTGAATTACACAAACATCTCATCATTAATTCATTCTGCAATGTTATTATCATATAGTTGGTTTTTCTTTTCAGCTCAGGCTGTGATAGATTACTTTTCAAATGTGGGCATGAGTGCAACAAAGTGTATTTCCCTATAAGTTTCCATTTGCTTTACCTTAGATGAAGAAAACCAGAGTTTAGTAAGCTGATGCTTTTGCAACAGAAACAAATCAAGCTTGTAGTAATACAGAGAAGAAAGCAAAGTGGAACGTTTTTTTTTTCCTTCAGTTCCTGACTGTACTAGGTGAAACTATACTTTCTTTAGTTGAAGTAAACAAAGATTTTTTTCCCTTGTGAAATGACTCTTGTTAGGGTAAGTCCCAGATCTTAGATATTTTGCATTTTTTTAAAATATTTTTTGTTTGTTCACTTATGTTTTTCACCTCTAGTCAAAAGATAGGAGATAGTTTTCTTCCTCTACTATTTCTTTTTCCTCATAAATTCCTTCCCTTCCAATGAAATTAAGCTATTCAAGATCATTATCTCTTCCACCTGGGACAATATCTGTTTTGCACCTGAAGATATTTCTCTTTATTTTCCATTGTTTCCTATTTCATTTATTGCCTGCTTAACTTAAAATTTTGTTCTCACTGCTATTTTCTTCTTACACATAATTTATACTTGCTTTAAACATATTCATTATTTCTGAATAGATCTCAAATTCTAATGCAGACCAATGTAAACAACAGTTGACTAACAGATTTTATTAGGAATGAAAAGCAAAAGCTTATAGAATATTTATTACTTTGAATATGGGGTGAAATTATTCTTAACATTTGTCAGTTTCAGGAAATTACCTGTAAGACTATTTTCCCATTATATTATGGAAATATATTTCAAGGATGAACCTTCCTCAATCACAAAACAAAGTAACTTGACTTTATGATGAAAAGCAATACGTGAAAATTTCATCCCTCCTATAGCTTCCCATCCAAGGAATACTAAGAATTTGTATAAAGAAAAGAGACATCGTTTAACTTGTCAAAAATGCTCAGGTAAATCATGAAGTTATAAGAAAGAGAACTATCTTCCTAAACCTGTTGCAAATTGATTCACTACTCACAGTTAAAATGATGGGCTAACTGAAGAAAAGGCCACTGTGGCATGCCAGAGATGCCTGGGAATTCATGAATACATTATACATGTAATAACTTCTTCTGGAAAAGAGCAAATTGCCATTTAGCATAGGGGTTATTTTATACAATAAAAAACATTACTAGAAAGACACATTATCATGCAAATGCACACATCAGAATTGAGTTCCTTAAGATAGGGGAGAACCCATGGGAGGAAAGGCAAATTTTAATCACAGAAAAATGTGATTTTAACAGGATGTGGGAAATTGGGTTATCTCTAATACAATCAGGCGGTGAACCCCAGCCCCCAAAAAGAGCTGTGCAGGAATGCAGCAAATGAGGGTGGGGTTTCCTTATTCTGTCACTGAATTTTAGAACTGAAATAGCTGTTTTGAGGAAAGTATAAGGGAAAAAAAAGGCAAAAAATACTGCTGATTGGGATGTGATTTCTTCTGTAGTCCCCCTCGCAAAACATAAAATTAGGATATAATTGATTCTGTGCTAAAAAAAAAGAAGTCCTTGTTGCTGTTGAATCAATTTGCTATTACGTTTGACTCTTCATGATTCCATTAGAGATCTTCTTGGCAAAAGATACAATAGTGACTTACTATTTCCATCTCTATGAAACTTGAGGCAAAGAGGAGTAAATAACCTGTCCATAATCACACACCTAGTAAGCGTCTGAAGTCAGATTTGAACTCAGGAATATATCTCCCTATCTTTAGAGCCAGCACTCCATTCACTGAGAAACCTATTAGAGATCAATTAATCTGATAACTCATTAAAAGTGATTTGCCCAGAATCACACAACTAGTATCTATGTGAGGTAGGATTTGACAAGTCTTCCTGAATTCCAAGCTTAATGCTGCAATAAGATGTCTTAACTATCATCTTATACTCCTAAAATGTAAATTAAAATGATTACTTCATCATCATAATGGCTTCTTTATATCATGCTACAGTGTTAAGAAAGTGGTTTCTTTCAAGTAAGCTCTTGATATGCATATAGCAACATCTAAGAGGAAAAAAAATATTTCTGATATTCATGTGTCTCAAAAATTCTGAAGATGGAACC
Source organism: Macrotis lagotis (assembly GCF_037893015.1). Taxonomy (NCBI): domain Eukaryota; kingdom Metazoa; phylum Chordata; class Mammalia; order Peramelemorphia; family Peramelidae; genus Macrotis; species Macrotis lagotis. The sequence goes on from NC_133658.1 coordinate 29,006,509, forward strand.
TGTGCTTTAGAAAAGTTACTTTAATAACTGAATGAAAGATGGACTGGACTGGGAAGAAAAAAAAGTTTTAATTCTATTAAGTAATGAAATGCAGTTATTCTGGCATCCTTTTTTAATTAACCCACACTAGCTCCTTGTAATCACCACTTTCCTTTCTATATGTTTGTTAACATACTCATTAATCACCAATTTTAGAATTTTCCTGGAAATCCATTTCAAGCACAGCCTATAATTTTTCAATTGTTTTGTATTTCCATTTTTTTTTTTTAGTTTTTTTTTTGGTAAGGCAAACGGGGTTAAGTGGCTTGCCCAAGGCCACACAGCTAGGTAATTATTAAATGTCTGAAACCCGATTTGAACCCAGGTACTCCTGACTCCAGGGCCAGTGCTTTATCCACTACGCCACCTAACTGCCCCTATATTTCCATTTTTGAATATAGAGATATGTGCTTTTCTTCACTCTTTTGGTACTTCTCTAATTTTTCACTCTTTCAGAAATCACTAATAGTAGTTTAGTTCTCTCAGGATAAAAGCGTAAAGTTCTTTTGGGCAAGTTGATTTGACTTCATCATGAGAAGCTGGTTGCTTTTTATATTTAATATAATCTTAATTACCTTGATTATCAGCTTCTTGATAATCATTTTTTTTGCTCTTTCTAGAATGTTATTTATCTCCCTCTAGTCTTTTGTATTTTCTTCAACTTAATATTTAGATCTTCCTTTGTATAATGACCTGTGAAAATGATAAATAATTTACAGTTTATGATCTTAAGAATTATATAGGAAAACAAACTATAAACTAGTTTTTGAAAAGTATCTAATATTGTACATGTCATTTCAATACATCTTTATTTTAGCTAAAGATTCCTTCATCTAAATTAATATTTGTACATATCAAACTTTTTTCATGCTAACATGAAACAATATTTTTAGAAATACTATTAATCAATGGCATAAAAATAACTAAAAAGAGAGATTGCTATGCATATTGCATTGACAATTATAAAGATAACTGGAAAAATTGGCTTTAATCATCATTACAACTCTTAGACTTCTCAATTCCGGAACTATAGTACCACCATTCACTTCTCTCACAATATTAATTAAGGTATTTTCTTGAGATTTTGCTTATATTTCTTCAAAATATAATGATGAAAATCATTATCCTCAGGAAATTATATTCTGGTCACTTTTCTCAATTCTCTCTTCAGACATGACAGGTAATGGACACTCCTTGATGACAGTTAAACTCTCAGATTTCTTATAGACTCATTATAAATTGACAGATAAAATGAAACTATGTTTGATTATATTACTTCTTAAAGCTAGAGTAACCTTATTTATAAGTCTCAAAGGAAGTGATTATTGAAGTTAGAGTTTTAAGAGGAAATTTATAACAAGATTTAGAGAGACAGAGTGATTATCCCTGGGTCATAAATGAACTAACAATAAAACTGTTGAATTTGTACACAACAAAATGTTACCTCAAATAAAGACTTAAGTGATTCCTTTCTGTGCACTCCCAAATCTTAATTTATAGTATATTTAATTTTATAGAATTTGCATTTACTTATTTTGTACTTGATAGGATCCTCAAGAGAATTTATGTATCATTCCTTTTTCTCTCTCTCTCTTCCCTCTCTTCTTTCCATCTTTTAGTCCTTCTTCCCTTTTCTTCCTCCCTTCTTCCCTTCCTCCTTCCCTCCCACCCTCCCTTCCTTCCTTCTTTCCTCCCTCCCTCCACCTTTCCTTCTTTCCTTCTTTTCTTTCTTCCTTCCTTCCTCTTTCCTTCCTCCCTTCTTTTTCTCCCTTCCTCCCTTCCCCTTCTTTCCTTCCTTCCTGCCTTCCTTCCTCCCTCTCTCTCTCTCTCTCTCTCTCTCTCTCTCTTTCTACTTCCAATCTTCTCTAAATTTTCTTACTCAGAGTAATAATGAATAACTATTTTATTAAAAAACGTTTAATTTGGAACTAGAAAAGTCACAGATTCATTGATCTAATGGTGAAATAAAATTATAAAGTTAAAAAACTTTTCTATGACAGATTTGGAGAAAAGTATATGAGAATAGAAAAAAGTATCTTTTATTCAGCTATCAATACCAATTTCACAAAAACTGATGATGTATTAAAGCATAAATGTTCACATGGGCATTCATAAGCAACACACAAACCCATACATATGCATTTCAACATTTGTCTTTGAGGCCCAAGGTGAGAAGCATGTCTTTGATAATATAATCACTGGATGTTAATAAACTTTTGAAAGTTGGATCCCTGTGCTCTGAATGAAACTTAACCTAAAGGGGGAAAAGTGATCTGGAAAACCTTGTTTATTTGTGACTCCCCTAAAGATGGTGTAGGTATAGGCATCCTAGATAATAAAGGGACTCTAATAATTTCATATGAGATTTCTCTGAAGGAAGCAGGAAGCTTTAAAACAGAAAAGGGAAGCATGATGGCTGTATGGCAGTCCGGTTTAAGTACTAATATGAAAGAGGAATTAGAATTCTCTGTTTTTAGAAGGAAAAACCAGGAACAATGGGCAGTAATTATAGGAACAAGCTTTAGAATGGAATGTAGGCAAGCAATAACTATAAATTTTCCTAACTAGAGATGCCCCAAATCAGAATAGTGTGACTTGAGAGGTTGTAACATGCACTCTTTCGGGCAAAAGATGCAACCACTTGTCAGAAATTATAAGAAAAATTTCTCCTGATTAAATGGTATAATGCATAATAACATCAGGTTTGCATTCAATGATACCAATTTCCTTTATATTCCTGAGTGCAGGAATGGAGTTTTATCAGTACTTATATTTCCTACCACAATGTTTGGCACAAATCAATTTTTTTTATAGATTTTGCAAGGCAATGGGATTAAGTGGCTTGCCCAAGGCCACACAGTAAGGTCATTTTTAAGTGTCTGAGGCCGGCTTTGAACTCAGGTACTCCTGACTCCAGGCCCGGTGCTCTATCCACTGCAACACCTAGCCGCCCCAAAAGCAAAGCAATTTTTTGTATATTATGTCCTTTGTAGTCATTTTGCAAACAGTAGATAAAGAATTTTTTTTGTTTGTTTAAAATGAACTCTCTATAGCTTTAATTTCAAATGCAAGTCATCTTGGGGATTATTTATGGGAAATGCCTAAAATCAACAATTCAATTTTGGAAGATTCATTAAATATCTATTATCGGTCAGGCATTGTTGTAGGCAATAGGGACAATGACAAAAATCTAAACTAATTTCTGCACGTGTCATTTTTTTGATGTGTGTGTATGCAATTGAATTAAGACTTACTAATTATGCACCATGTGTAACACTTCCTAGTATTTATTTATTTATGCTATCCTCTACAGGGTACTGTAATTAACTCAGTAATGTCAGTGTTGCCCTCATATGGTTAAGGATGGAACCCGGGTTATTATTAGTGTACTAAATACCGGCCAATTTAAACCAGTTTAAATGCACTAAGAAGGAAAATCACAGATGACAATTGCAACTTTCAGTTGGTTCAAACACAGTGATTGTTTTGTTAACTTCTGCCTCTTATTGGCACAGAATTGGAAATTGAGGAGATACTCATCAATTGGGGAATGGTTAAATAAGTTATGGTATATGAATATCATGGAATACTATTCTATAAGAAACCATAAATGGTCAGACTCTAGAGAAGCATGGAATGACTTATAAATTCTGATGCTGAGTAAAGGGACCAGAACCAAGAGAACAATGTACATATTAACAACAGCATTGTGAGATGCTCAGCTTTGATGGATGCAGCTGCTCTCAGCAGTTTAGAGAGCTAGGACATCTCTATTAGACCAGCTAGGAACAATGCCATTCCCACCCAGAGGAAGAAAAGCAAAACAAAACATCAAAGAAGAATCCTTCAGAATCTGATGAATATTGCATTCATTTTTTTTTAAAAAAAATATATATCTCATGTATTTCTTTCCCTTAATACTAAGTCCTCATAATGAAAATGACTAATCTGTAAAAATGTTTAATACAAATGTGTATGTACAATATTAACCTGACTCTTTGCCTCTGAGGGGAGGGTGGTGAGAAGGGAGGGTGGAAGGAAATTTTGTAACTTAATATATAGAGACATATGGATGAATGTTGAAAAATTTCATAGCATGTATTTAGAAAAATAAAATATCAATTAAAAAAAATTCTCCCTCAAGATTTAGTTGCCATCCAGGAACCTAAGTGCTGCAGTGGATAAAGTTGCAGCACTGGAGTCAGGAGGACATGAGTTCAAATCTGGCCTCAGACACTTAATAATTACCTAGATGTGTGACCTTGGGCAAGTTACTTAACCCCATTGTCTTGCAAAAAACAAACAAAAACAACAGCAACAACATAAAAAGATTTGTCTATCACCCAGGGTTTTTATGCAAAATTTTTGGATGACTTGACTCCCTCCTTTTGCCATCCCCATGTGTCTCTCCTCTGCTTCCACTGCTAGACTTGCTTGAGAATTTTGAGATGAATCTTGTCATAAACTCTGAAACATCAGGCAGCTCATGGTTGATATTCAACATGTTCATTTACTGTTCAGACTCCCATCTTATACCAGCCTCACTTTTCTTTGTGTTAATAATTTTGGGCAGAAGCATAAATATCACATCTCCACAACCTTTAGTTTCATCAGAAAATCTGTTCAAAGGGCGGCTAGGTGGCACAGTGGATAGAGCACCGGCCTTGGAGTCAGGAGTACCTGGTTTCAAATCTGGTCTCAGACACTTATTAATTACCTAGCTGTGTGGTCTTGGGCAAGCCACTTAACCCCGTTTGACGTCCAAAAAAAAAACCTAAAAAAAAATCTGTTCAACCTCAGAACTCCCTTTTTATATAAAATATAAATTTATATAAAATATTTATATAAAATAGGAAGGTGAACCAGAAGGTTCCATGTGAAAATAACAGGCTCTACTGACCACTTCTGATATTTTAATGTAATTAACCTGTAACTTTTTGGTTTGCAAGGCAATGGGGTTAAGTGGCTTGGCCAAGGCCACATGGCTAGATAATTATTAAATGTCTAAGTGTCTGAGGCCGGGTTTGAACTCAGGTACTCCTGACTCCAAGGCCAGTGCTCTATCCACTGTGCCACCTAGCTGCCCCAAATTTAATGTAATAAACATACCTTGCTCACATTTTTTACTTTTAAACTGATATCAACACAGATAGAATCAAACTAATATATAATATATTAGGTTATAATTTCTACAAAAAAAGAATCAAAAGGTATGTCATTAACCACAAAACTTTTGTCTCTTGAGAAGCTCAACAAACTCCTCCCTGTCCATCAACACTTTGTCCAGAGATTCAGTCCTGTGGCTCCATGCCTGGTCTGACCCTACTTCATAAAGCACTCCCAAATGTCACCTCAACTCCCATTTGGTTTCTTGGAGACCACCCCAGTCCCCCACACTTACCTCTAAGAAGAGGCAGGGAGCCAGCAACATCTGGACAGCAAAGAACAAGACTTCCATTCTCAAGGCAGATTAGCCTGAACCACTGTTCCCTCTGTCACTCTCCTATTGCCATCCCTCTATGAGTTAAAACTCACTAAATATGCAGAGAATGGGAATCAGACAAGTCCTCTAAAGTTCATAGTATAGGTGGGGAGACTGGGTTCCAAAGAAGTCATGATTCAACCAAATTTACATGTCTAATTATAGGTGTTGGGATTCTTTCCCAGAAAATTATACAGACTATTTTACATACTAATTGATCCCATTCACTCACAGAAGTCCTCAGAAGAAATGTCAGAGATTATCTAGAAGTCAATTATTCTACAGATTCAAAAATCTCAAAGGAGATTAGTGATCTTGCCAACTAGTACCTGGGTACAGCTAAATGGCGTAGTTGATAAAGCACCGGCCTTGGAGTCAGGAGTACCTGGGTTCAAATCCGGTCTCAGACACTTAATAATTACCTAGCTGTGTGGCCTTGGCCAAGCCACTTAACCTCATTTGCCTTACAAATAAAAAAAAAAAAAACTAGTACCTGAAAGGAAAAGATAAATTTGAACCCAGTGCCACTAGCTCTGGAGTCAGTATTCATTCCATTGGATCATTGCCTCCTAGCTACTGCATCAAGTTGGCTGTGTGTTCTCCTCACTATCCTATCAATATTTCCTCCACCCTGACACCTATTGACCTCATGCTGATTAATTCATGTCTACTCCCAGCAATGTTCTTTCCACCAAAATTATCTCTCGCTGCTCACAGATTTACACCAAAGTGTAATCCCTTAAATACTGTTATCTTGTTCAACTGGGTTTCAGAAAAAAAAAAGTAGTGTTGCAGTAAAGTCTTTTAGTTCCACATTCTTACAAAAACAAACCAAAAAAACGTAAGAAAAAAAAACATTTTAGTTGGTAAGGGACTTAGAAGACCATAAAAATTTCTTGGTTATGAATTCTCCCCTCCTCCCCCTTCTTTTCTAAGTCCTAAAGCATGAGAAAATGAGAAAAGTTATTGACGTACTGTCAGATATTCTAGGTCCAAAACCTGATTGTGCCCCTGAATATAGGTGAGACCTTGAATATGTCATCTCTCTGTGTCTCCATTTACTTATCAGTAAAACACAGATTTGAATAGTCTCTATAATCCCTTCCAGATCTAAATCTATAATGTCATGATATATGTCTCTGTGTGTATTTGTGTGTGTGTGTGTGTGTGTGTGTGTGTGTGTGTGTGTTTACTTTTGGTGACTATTAGGTGGCATTACATAACGAATAATAGAATCATATTCAGTTAAGCACTGAGTTCAAAAATAATCTCAAGCATTTATGAACTTTGTGAAGTGACACAAGTATTTATCCTGCTTTCTTCAATTTTATCATCTGGAAATTTGATATAATCATAGCACCAAGTTCCCTGGGTTGCTGTAAGAGTAAAATTAGTTAATATTCTAAAATCTCTCTGCAATATCAAAGCACTATGTAAATACTATTATTATCACTTTTGCTGCTGCTACAGGTATTACTACCACATTCTCCAACTGCGTAAAAGAGAAAATGAAGTAAGACTGCTCTTTGGCACTTCAAGGATCTGTGAGTTTATTGTTGCTAGTATTCTTGCTGTTGATGCACATTTGAATCTTGTTACAACTTTGCACATAGTCCTGAGTTGTTTATCAAGATGTCTAGGTAGTGCAGCACCTATGACTCTGCAGGAGAAAGGAGACTGCACTCAAATCTAATTCCCTTGCTTGTGGTGGCATTAACTTCTTGATGTCATGGTCTTCCTTGAGAACACAGGACAAGCATCATCATCATGATCCTCTCTAGATAAAATGGTGATCATCTACTCTGTATATTGTTTGCTGGCTTCTTTGGGAAAAGAGATGAAACAGATTGTCAGGACTCTGCATATAACAACTGGTACTAACTGTCTATCCCAGGACAAATCATATAATCTTGCTTGCCCCAGTTTTCTCATCTGTAAAATGAGCTGAAGAGAAATGTGTCATAATGATTAAACATGGCTGAGGAAAAAAACTTTATTTTCACACAGGTTCCACTACCTTAATAATCAAGCATCCTCCTTGCCAGAGAGATACAAAAAAGCTGATCTTTTGAAGATATTCTTCAGAATTCTTATTAATGATTTGCATACCAGAATATGCCTAAAGAGGCACTTTGCCTTGAATAAAATTATAATTTCTAAATTATAGCACAATTATAAAAATAAATCCATCAGGAATTTTTTAAATGATGCTGAATGCTGTCTAAATTAAATTGATAAATATTTCCTCTATAACTGAGATTAGAGAATATATACCCTCCTATTTTATATAAAGAGGTCAGGTTCCATGGTTTTGAATGTTGCATGTGCTGTCAGATATAATTTATATGCAACATGGCTCATTTTATTTGCTTCTCCTCCCTTTGAGAAAAGGGAACATTCATGTGGGGAACTTGTCCAGAATGGTTATGTTCAGAAATGATTGCAGTATAAAAACACAATGTATCAATAAAACTTGAAACAACAATAAAACAAATTGAATTCATGTGACGTTTCTGTGGAATAAATCATATGTACTAGAGATTAGAAAAGGTCAAAGAATTCCATCCTTTCTCCCATCCAACAAATGTTTATATTATGAGAACTGTATGCAAGACAGAGGATCATTGGCTGACTGTTGAACTGGAAAGCTTCCCAAAGAGCAAGAAACAGTCTTGCATTAGTTTTCCAGTTGTAGCCTTGTGACCAGTTACATAAAATCAAATTGAGGAAAACCATTATGATTATCCAACCTTGGCTCCACTTCAGTAATGCTGAAGACTGTGAGAGACTAGACATCATCAATTCTAACTAAACCAGCCCCATTGGAATGCAATTAGACTCTAAGTTTTTATAAATAAGCTTCTTACAAGATCTAGAAATGCATTTAACCGCAAGAATCCAGAGCAGCCACAGATATTAGTTCCTCCAATAAGGTCAATGAAGGTCATTACCAGTTCACATTATACTAGTATGAATTAAAGGGATAATTCCTTTTAGAAGCTGGGAGAGCTACTGTTTGCAATTGTTTCACCCAGAACACAGCAAAATTTGTAAGATTGATCTTTGGTACCCTCTCTTCCTCATCCTCAACATTGCAACATCCCCATAACCATTTCCAGTAACTATCATCCCAGAAGTCACTTTATAATGACCTGGCACTCTATCTTGGCTACAATGATATAAAATCCTCATAAAGAAAAACAAAATCATTCAGAATATGCGATCTAAGTTCTGCTAATGGTCTCCAATGCAGTCTATCTGTCCAGGGCCATGAAGGAAACAGATACTGGGCAAGGCAGAAATGAAGCTTAGAAATCTGATCTTCAATAAATTCAATTCAAATGATATTTATTAAATGCCTAAAGATATGCATTAAGTACATGACAGATGCCGTAGCTACTCACTTGGGTCATAAAGGAAAGAGAATAACAAAATACTGCTTTTAATAAATTAATATTCCACTGCAGAGAGGACAGATAGAAATTGTACATAAATAAACTAGCAAACATATACCAAGTTAGAGACAGTACTTTCAAGAAGGGGATTATAATAATAACAAGAGTACAGTTAAGTAAGTTAAAGTCTTTCTATTAAGAGAAGCAAAGAACTATATTTCAGTTTTTGTAGTTAATCTGTGCAAAAGAATGGAGGTAGGGTATAAAATGTGCCTTACCAGTAAAGCTAACATTCCAATTTAGCTGAAATGGAAAGCACATGAAATAGAGCAATGTGAAATAGAGTAAGATTGTAAAGGGATTGTAAATGGGAGATTGTAACTAGGACTCATACTATGGAAGGTTTTAAATGACATTATAGATATTTCATATTTTATTTTAGGTGCAATAACCACCCTCAGAAACTTTTTTTGTGTAGAGTTTTGACCATGTTATTTGAATGAATATTAATTGGCAAGCTGAGTGGAGGATGGGTTAAAGATAAAAGATATAAAAGCATCATTAACAATTGCAATAGCTAAAAGTCAATGATATATCCGCAGTGGAAAAACTGGTTGAAGGGATGGTAATGGAATTGAAAAAGAAAAGAATTGTAGAAATGGAAAAGGTTTGGATTTTTATGTTATTTCTCTGAGGTTGGTATGAAATATCAACTTGAACATACTTGCAAGAAATCTGTACTGTTAATAAAGTAATACTAATTATCAATGGTCTATATTTTGCATCAATAATTCAATTTACACATCATCTGAATTATAATTCAGATAGTTCAGATTATAATACAGAAACCATTAATGACTGCTACTGAATTAAGAGGGAGTAGCTAGATGACTCAAGGGGAAAAAAATTTTAAGACCAAATTCAGAAAGACTCATCTTCCACAGTTCAAATTTGACCATAGATTGGCAAGTGATTTAACCCAGCTTCCCTCAGTTTCTTCATTTGTAAAATAAATTGAAGAAAAAAATGGAAAGCCCTTCCAACAACAGTGACAGAATCACAGAAATGGAAAATATTTCATTACCATTATTATTTAATAGACATCTAATGTGAAACTACCTTTGAATTAGTTAGATGCTAGTTCTTCCAAAACTATTCATGTGGTTTCATTTTTTCTGTATTAATTCATAATTAGTTGATACTTTCTTCTTCAAATTTTACAAATTTACATATGTATAGGATCTTTGTATATCTAAATTCTGTAAACTAAGCATGAAAGTGCAAGGCCTCAGGGAAAAAATAATGGAAAATATTTTGTTTGTGGGGAAAGGAGAGGGTAAAAGGAAGCTAACATTTGGGCAAGACAATGAATTCTATCTAGTCTAAAACAATAGCTTTACAGATGGTGGAAAAGATAATATAGTTCGTCTGAAGATATGCATATCCTTGTGTTTGTCTAGATAAAGATGATGAAGATGATGATGATGATGGAACCTGTATCCAGTTTAATTTTGATTGTATACCATAGTGTGTGGTGTCTCAAATTGCAATAAATGTGAATTACCTTGTTCTGTCTAGATATACTGTCAGCACCAAAGTGAATTGGCCCAAAATACTACTATAGACAATGATACTATAGACAATAGGTCTACTATAGGCAATATAGGTGCTATAGACAATGAAGTATTATTGTTACTCTTCATATATTCACTAAATGGAAGAACGTGCAAATATTTAAAAGAAAAGTTAATGCGTTTTAAGTGCAAAATGTAAAACTAAGCTAGTTGAGTAACTCCACTTTCCTGCTTAGAGCTAAAGACAAAAATTAAAAAGAAAGAAATTAAGTAGATAAAAAGAAATTTAGTAAATTTGATTATGGTATGTGTTTGGAAAAAATAAAATAACAATAGAAAGAAGTATATCTTTTACTAAAAGGAACAGGGAACAAAATTTGACTTTGCTTTAGGGAATGGAAACTGGACAACAGGGTGTCAACCTACTCTATAAACATACTCCCTCCAAATCTTGAGAAATAAGAGTGTTTGAGAATTAAGTAAATCTGGAATGGTGATGAATAAATCTTTAAGAAACTAATATGTGAATAATATCTATTGGAAACTAAGTAATAGCTGTTTGATCTCTAATGTTTTAAAAAAGAAAGCAGGAAAAATAAATTATAAACATCTAATTTTCTTCCCAAGCAATTTGTGTAATTTGCTTTACACCTCTGCTCCCAAATTCTGATCCTCTGACTCCAAATGGTTGGGTAATATCTAAAAGGGCATGGCTAAAAGTCCTTACACGAAGGTTAAAGGGATACATAACGGGGAGAAAAATCTCTTTCTACTTTTTTCTGAAAAGAAGGAAATCTTGCTGTTCTCTGAGTTACACAATGGCATTAGAACCTACTAACATTACATTTGTTCTAATATGGTAGATCTAGCTAAAAACTGGTCCTACTCTTAGGCTAAATTATCAGCAATCCATTCAATAAACTGTTAAGAATGACTTTTTTTTGCTAGACTCCTTTGGAGTCCTTTGTTAGTTATTATCACCTTCAGTGGTCTCCATTTACAAATCACTAGAACAAAATCAGACTAAACATCTCCAATGCTATTTCCAACTCTTATGACTCTCTTAATAGATGGGTATACTTCTTACTAAATAGATATGCAACTTTTCAAAGCTCCATTATAAAATTTCTGTTCTTTCAACAATTGATAAACTCTTTCCAAAAGTAGTCTCTCTCTTCTCTCTCTCTCTCTCTCTCTCTCTCTCTCTCTCTCAATCTGTGTGTGTGTTCTTGTCTCTTTGTCTCCCTCTTTCTGTCTCCTCTCCCATTCTTCTAAGGTTTTTTTTCCCTCTTTCCTTGGAGCCTACTCAAGTCTAACCTATTTTCAAAACAAATAACACATATTTCATTGACCTCATGATGAGCTTAATTTGCCACTCTTCTCCCATTCAATGGAAAAACTTTTGGAAATAATTGTCTACCCTAATTACCTTCATTTAGCCAACTCTTATGTTTATGCATACTTTTCTATATCATTATCCTGAAATACAGTCACATATTACGAAGTGTTACCTGAATACATAACCCTAAATGAACTGCTAGCATCTCAAACTCAACCAGTGAAAAATGGAACTGATATCTTCCCCTCACTTAAAAATTAAGTCTTCTTCCAAAGTCAGTCTTTGTATTACTATACTCCATGTCATTCAGGTTCATAGCAAAAGAGTCAACCTTGTCATTTTCCTCCTTTTAATCCTTTGACCTATATCCAATCAATTTAAAACTATAATAATTTCTATAATCAAAATATCACTCATATTAATTCCTTTTCCTCCATTCACATTATCAATCACCGTGTTGACTTAAGTCAAATTACTTCTAGTGTAATTCTGCTTGCTTCTATTTCTTTCCATTTCTAATCCATCTCCCACTTAGCTGTCAAAAAATAAAAGTTCCTAATCAAAAGACTGCCACATCATGCCACATTGCTGATTAAAAAAATATCTTCAGTGGTTCCCTACTATATATTTGATCAAATGTATAGAGTATTAGCCTGGAACTTAAAGATCTCTAAAAATATGGTCTAAAATGATCTTCCTAGTTTTTGTTTCCTACGTCTCCTCTAATTGAATTCTACGTTCCAAACAATTTGGTAAACTAACCATTCTTCTAACAAAAAAAGTATATTTGCCAACGCCATGACATCTCACAAGTTATTTCTCAAGTTTTGATTGAAACACTTTTATCCTTCACAACTTCCCTCATTTCAGAAACCTTTCCAGTTTCTCTTCCATGTCAATATTATGCCTCTCCTCAAATCATTTTAAATTTAACTTTTCTGCTCATTGTCTATATACCCTAACAACAAACAAAGCAAATCTGACTTCTCCAGTCTGAAAGAAGCTCCTTGAGAGAAGTAACTGTTTTAATTTTACTTTACTTATTATTTATCTAGCATTGTAGATCTTAGGCCATTAAACTCTCTGTTTAATTAAAATGCATAGTATAGAAGAAAGACTTGCAAGTTCAAAGATTTGAGTAGCAATTCCCAATTCCAGCTTTTGTGTCTTTGGTCAATGCATTTAACCTCACAGATTCTTGGCTTGTTCAGTATTTAAATCTGAATAACAATGTAATGCTTTCAACACCCATCTCACAGGGTCACTGAGCTGATTAAATGAGAAAATTTAGCTAACAGGCTTTGTAATTTATACAGAATTACATAAATAATATTAAGTTTTTAGAAAGGAGCTAGGTAGTTAAGGGGTAGGTAGAAGAGAGATCAATGTCTTTAAAATGTTGAGAGGGATATAAGGTACATCCATTTCTAGGTCATCTCTGAAAGCAGGACTAAAATTGAATCCTTGACTTCACACTCAAAAAATACAACATAATTTCTACATTGCTACATTTAATCCAAAAAGGAAAGAATTGGCTTTCCCTTTCCCATCATAAATTTCAAATATTAGTTTCTCTTAAAAGTATTCAATGATGATATGATATAGATGTAGTCTTTGAGAGAGTTGTTCATGGACCATTTTGATCAGTCTGGCAAAGCATGATATAATAAAGATGAGGGCTTGAAAATAAAGACTGATTAAAAAAGGCAGTGGTCAAAGGCAAAAACAAATGAGTAGGGATAGGGTACAGAAAGAGAAACAAAAATATACAGAAGAAAATAGAATAGAAGGAAATGCAGACATTGTAATCATAACTGTGAAAGTGAATGGGATGAGCTCACTCATAAAATGGAAGTCAATAGAACAAATTAGAAATCAGAATTCATCAATATATTGTTTATAATGCACACATTTGAAACAGAATAACATATACAGAGAAAAAATAAGGCACTGGAATATGCTTCAATTGTTGTAAAAGAAGCAGGGCTAACAATTCTGGTAGACAAAAAGAAAAACAGAAAAGAAAAGGAAAACTAAAAAAGAAATAAATAAGGAAACCTTTGTTTATTGTTTAGTCATTTTGAGTTATGTTCCACTTTTAGCATGTATAATTTTTTTATGTTTTAGCTTGATTTTTTTTGGTTTCTTTGCCTGTTTGTTTTTTGGCAAAAAAATACTAGAATGGTTTGCCATTTTCTTCTCCAGCTTATATTACTTTTTTCCCCTTTTTAAAAAAAATTAGTAATTTATTTTGAATTTTACATTTACCCCCCTAATCTTACTTCCTTCCCCTCACCCCCAACCCCACAGAAGGCAGTCTGTTAGTCTTTACATCTTTTCCATGGTATACCAGGATCTAAGTTGAATGTGACAGAGTACCTCATATTACTTTTGAGGAAACTGTGTTAAGTGATTTGCTCAAGGTCATTCAACTCATTGTTTGAGACCAGATTTAAACTCATGAAGATAAATTTAAAGAAGACCAGATTTAAAATTATCTTCACTCAAGGCCTGCATTCTATCCACTAGGCCACTTAGCAAAGAAGCATATCTTAAAAAAAGGTCCTATAGACAATGAAGTATTATTGTTATGATTCATATATTCACTAAATGGAAGGACATATAAATATTTAAAAGAAAAGTTAAATGTGTTTTAAGTGAAAATAGTAAAACTGAGCTAGTTGAGTACCTCAACTTTCCTGCTTAGAGCTAAAGAAAGAAAGAAATTAAAAAGAAAGAAATTAAGTAGATAAAAAGAAATTTAGTAAATTTGATTATGGTATGTGTTTAGACAAAATAAAATAAGAATAGAAAGAAGTACATCTTTTACTTAAAGGAGCATGGAACAAAAATTGCCTTTGCTTTAGGGAATGGAAACTTCACAAACAAGTAAACAAAGGCAGAAATAACAAGTGCATTATTTACCAGAACCAAATAAAATACAATTATATTAAATTAAGGGTAATGGAAGCATAGATTAAAAATTAATTGGAAATTAATACAACCCTAAAGAACAAATGATTGAAAGAAAAGTTTTTGTGATGTAGTCAAAGTAGGCCTTAAGGGAAACATGTACTTCTGAATAAAGCAGAGGAAAAAAAAAACAGAACAATGAATTGTGCAAGCAATTAAAAAAATTAGTAAAAGCATGAAACAAAAATACCCCAGTAAGTAGCAGAATGGAAATAATGAAAACAGAATTATAGTAAAATTGAAAATTAATGAACTTATAAATAGAGATAAGATAATGTTTCATGGGAATTGCCACAAAAATATAAAATTAGAGGCTAATTTTCCCAATAAATGTTGATGTGGTAAATACTATACTTTGGAGGTCTTCTGGGGCTGAGCCAAGGTGTCAGCGTAAACCTAACCTCCTGCCAGAGCCTTTCCCTACCAAAAATAAATGAAGCCTCTACTCTGACACTCACACTACAGATCCTACCAAGAAAAAGAGAAAATTTAAAGTAGTTCTCAACTGTAGACATCATGGAGTATCTTCTGTGAAGGTCTGTGTCTTTGGAGGAAAAGGGGAAGTAAAGTTCAGGAATCAGAAGAGTGGGGAAAACCAAGAGGAGGCTCTTAGCCATAGTGCAGTCCAGGTCCCTGCAACTTAACAATAGCAGAGGGCTCAACAGCTAGATAGCAAGGCAGCATGGAGGATCCCAACCCTAAACAAAGTTTAAACACTGATAACACCAGGGTAAAAGACAGGACTGGTTCTGTTAAATCAAAATCTGCACACAAAGAAGGAAACAAACCTCTGCAAATGCAAGACCTGGACTGCATAGGCAACATCTTGGCCAATGTCAACCCAGGGATGAGACCACAGTCCCAGTAAATAAAAGCTTGGATCTAAACTCCATATATCCCAGGAGCAGAGCTATAATAAAAACGAACAAAAACATCTAAAAGAGCGCTAACTATAGAAAACTACTTTACAATCCAAGATGACAGCAATGCCATGTCTGAAGAAGAAAGCAGTGGAAAAATCACTCTCAGAGGAAGCATCAAAACAATCTATAAATTGGACCAATATTACAATCAAATGGAAAAGAAAACAAAAGCTAATTGAAGAAAATAAAATCCTAAAAATTAGAATTAAACAAATAGAAACCAATGCAACAAAATAAAAAGACTGAAAAAAAATTGAAAACGAAAAGTACCTTTTAGGAAAAATGAGTGACTTGGAAAATAGATCCAGAAGAGACAATCTACAAATCACCAAACTAGTTGAAAACCAAAATAAAAAAAAAAAAAAAGAATCTGGAAAACATCATGCAGGAAATTATAAGGGAAAATTGTCCAAATCTACTAAACAAGTTAACACTATAACCATTGAAAGAATCCACAAAACCCCTCCAGAAAGAGATCCTAGGATAAAAACTCCAAGGGCTATAATAGCCAAATTCCTGAACTCTCAAATAAAGGAGAGAAACAAAATAATTCAAATACAAAGGGAACACAATCAAACTCACCCAGGACCTATCACCCTCAACATTGAAGGATCAGAAGAACTGGAATAATATATTTCCCAAAAGCAAAGGACCTGGGACTACAACCCAAAATATATTACCCTGAAAAATTCAGCATATATTATCAGGGGAAAAGATGAATTTTCAACAAAATAGAGGACTTCTGGAATTTCCTGACACAAAGACTACAACTGGATAGAGCATTACATTGCAAAATACAGGACTCAAGATTTAAATAAAGAAGGTAAATGAGTAGAAGGAAAAAACAAAACAAAGCAAATGTTGGTCAAGCCCATCAAATTATATACAACCTAGAAGGGAAGATCAAATATTTCTAATTGTTTAGAATTTTCCTTTTCTTAGGATAATTAAAGAGTTGAATATAATCAAAGAGAATTGACTTAAAGGTTATGGGCATAGTTAAATCTTATCTCTCCATTAAAAAGGTCAAAGGTATTAGTGTTTGAGACAAAAAAGCCTGAAGAAAAGCAGTAGTGGTAACTTTAATCTTAAGTGTCTCATTATCCTTTGACACATTTTAATCACAGGATGCTAAACACCTTGTCTGGGGAAGGCATCATAAACTGCAATGGCCTGAGTCAATGTCTCTGTAACTTGACATCATTTCTAATTCCTCAGTGAGACCTCCAGAGCCTCCCAGTGCTTAGAGATCTTCTAAATTTTTGAAGTTAATTAGATTAGGGTTAGATTTCATTGCTGATTCACTTAACAAGGAGTTAAGTACCCTGACCCTGGGTGGGAGAGGGGGAGGTAAAGTGTGAGAGAAAATAGTCCTGGGGTAAGAGGCAAACAAATCCTTGGCTCATGTGCAGGATTGCCTTTAGTTGAAAGATACTTGTAAAGGGCGTAAGGTAAAAAATGATTCCAATTATAATTTGACTCAATTTAATTCAACGTTGCTCATCAAACAATCAAACAATCTGTGATGATACCTTGATAAAGGTATGAGTTTATCAAAAAAGCAAATAATCAAATTGTAATTGATGGAACATGATAAATTGTACTAGAGTGATAAATAGTACCAAAGGAAGGGACACAAAGATTTATAATTTAAAAGGCAAAGAAGGGAGAAGAATGATCAGTAAATTCTATTCAATACATTTAACCTAGTGTTGGAATAAGATACATTTTCATTTGGGTTTGAAAACCAAATCTACAGGGAAGACGTGGGGAATAGGAAGGAAAGATAAGAAAAGAAGGGACTGACAAATGGGAAGGCAAAGGTATAAGTGAAAAAAAAAAAGAAAGCTAAATTTTCTAAAGAAAAGTCAAAGGGTAAAGGTAATAAAATTTTTGTGAGGGGGAATAAGAGAATAGGAAAGAGAAAATATAAATGAAGTAAGATAACATGGAGGGAAATACAGAATTAGTTATCTTTTTTTAAGAAAGATTTTATTTCTTTTGAATTTTACAGCTTTTCCCTTAATCTTGCTTCCCTCCCTCCACCCCCCCCCCCCACAGAAGGTAGTCTGTTAGTCTTTACATTGTTTCTATGGTATTCACTGATCTAAGTTGAATGTGATGAGAGAGAAATCTTATCCTTAAGGGAAAAAATAAAGTATAAGAAATAGCAAAATTACACAATAAGATAACTTAGTGCCTTTTTTTAAAAAAAATTAAAGGTAACAGTCTTTGTTCTTTCTTCAAACTCCACAATTCTTTGGCAAAATACAGATGGCATTCTCCATTTCATATATCCCAAAATTGTGCCTGATTGTTGCATTGATGGACTGAGCAAATCCATTAAGTTTGATCATCACATACATGTTGCCGTTAGGATATACAATGTTCTTTTGATTCTTCTCATCTCACTCAGCATCAGTTCATGCATACCCTTCCAGTCTTCCCTGAATTCCTATCCCTCCTGGTTTCTAATAGAACAATAAAGTTCCATTTCATACATATACCACAATTAGTTAAGTCATTCCCCAATTGGTGGTAATCCCTTGAATTTCCAATTCTTTGCCACCACAAACAGGGCTACTATGAATATTTTGTACAAGTGATGTTTTTACACTTTATAATAACCGGTTCAGGATATAAACCCAGTAGTGGTATTGCTGAATCAAAGAGTATGCACATTTTTTATGCCATTTGGACATGATTCCAAACTGCTCTCCAAAAAGTTTGGTTGAGTTCACAGCTCCACCAACAATGTATTAGTGTCTAGGATTTTCCACATGCCTTCCAACATTGATCATTGTCCTTTCTGGTCATATTGTCCAGTCTGAGAGGTGTGAGGTAGTACCTCAGAGATACTTTAATTTATATTTCTCTAATAAGTAGTGATTTAGAGCAATTTTTCATATTGCTATGAATTGCTTTGATTTCCTCATCTGTAAATAGCCTTTGCATATTCTTTGACCATTTATCAGTTGGAAAATGGCTTTTTAAAAAAATTGACTCAATTCCCCAGATATTTTAGAGATGAGTCACGAATGCTAGTTGTAAAGATTGTTTCCCAATTTATTACATTTCTTTTCATCTTGGTTACAGTGGTTTTTTCTGTGCAAAAGCTTTTTAATTTAATGTAATCAAAATTATCTAGGTTGTTTGTACTGGTGTTCTCCATCTCTAACTTGGTCATAAACTGCTTCCCATTCCATAGATCTAACAAGGAAACTAATCCTTGATCTTCAAATTTGCTTATAATATTGTCTATATATCTAAATACTGTATCCATTTTGATCCTATCTTGCTATAGGGTGTGAGGTTTAATCCAAGTTTCTGCCATACTAACTTTCAATTTTCCCAACAGTTTTTATTAAAGAGAAAGTATTTACCCCAATAGTTAGAGTCTTTGCATTTATCAAACAGCAGATTACTATAATCATTTCCTGCTATTGAACCTAGTCTATTCCCCTTATCCACCATTCTATTTCTTAGCTAGTACCAGACAGTTTTGATGACTGATGTTTTATAATATAATTTTAGATCTGGTAGGAATAAGCCACTTTCTTTTGTACTTTTTTTTTCCATTAAATCACTGGAAATTCTCAACTTTTCATTTCTTCATATGAATTTACTTACAGTATTTTCTCACTCATTGAAGTATTTTTTTTTTGGAATTTAAACAAGTAGTTTAATTTTAATTTTGGTAGAATTGTCATTTTTATTATATTTGTTCGACCTATCCATGAGCAAATGATATATGCCAAGTTATTTAAATCTGATTTTATTTGTGTGAGAAAAGTTTTGTGATTGAGTTCAAAAAGTTTGTGAATCTGCCTTACCAGGTAGACTCCCAGGTATTTTTATATTGTCTAAAGTTACTTTGTTTTTTTTTTTGTTTGTTTTTTGTTTTTTTTTTTTACGTTTTTGCTAGGCAATGGGCTTATGTTGCTTGCCCAAGGCCACATGCTAGGCAATTATTAAGTGTCTTTGGCTGGATTTCAACTCAGGTCCTCCTGAATCCAGGGCTGGTGCTCTGTCTGCTGCATCAACTAGCTGCCCCTATTATTATTATTATTATTAATTTTATTTTATTTTATTTGGGGTCTTTTTCATTTTTGCAGGGCAATGGGGTTGGAGTGGCTTTCCTGAGGTCACACAGTTGGGTGATTGTTGGGTGTCTAGGGCCAGATTTGGGCTTGGGTGCTCCTGGCTCCATGGTCGGTGCTAAGTCCACTGGGCCACCTGGCTGCACCTATTATTATTATTATTATTTTAATTTTAATTTTAATTCTAATTATTTTCTCTTTCCTTTACTTAATTGTTCATGTGGGTCTTTTTTGGGGAGAGAGGTTATTGTGTTTACTCTTAAACAAGAATATTTTGTAATGTATAAAAAGCATCATTTGTACAAAATGATGATAAATAAATAAATAAATAAATAAATAGTCAGATAAATAAATAAATAAATAAACTAAAAAATAAATAAATATTGCTCAAAATCCTTATGAATTAGATTATTTTTCCCCTGGGTCAGGAATGCTTAACCTCCTTCTATAAAGACCCACATTAGTAAAAAATTTAGACTTTGAAGGTAATGTACCAAAAATCAAGTTTAGTATATTGGCACTTACGTAATAAGAGAAAATAAAATTTTAATTAATAAAATTCAAAATATAATAACAGAATATAATTTAAAAAATATAAGTCTTCTGATGAGAAGAAAACAATTCTTTGGGGGGAATACCATTTAGTTTAATTGGGTTAATTAGTGTTCCCTATCCTCACAATACATTACAAATATTTATCTGTTAATACTGATATGTATGGGATTTTATGTATTTCATCTTTGAGAATGTCTTTTCACGCAGATAAATCGTTGTTAAAATTGATTATCTGAAATGAAAAGGACAAAGTTATTAAAAAAAGTTATTAAAAAAGAATGTTGAGCATTTATGAGTGTTTGTTTTAAATTCTGCAACTTTGCTTAAGCTGATAATTATTTCTAGTACTTTTTTAGATAAGATTTTGGGATTTTCAAGGTATACCATCATGTTACCTGCAAAGGGTGAGAGTTTTGTCTCTTCCTTCCCAATTCTAATTCCTTCAATTTCTTTTTCTTCTCTGATTGCTGAAGCTATCATTTCTAATATGGTCTTGGAGTGGTGATAATGGGCACCCTTGTTTCACCCCTGATCTTATTGGGAATGCCTCTAGCCTATCCCCAATGCACATAACGCTTGTTGATGGTTTCAGATAGATACTCTTATTATGCTAAGGAATTACCCACTTATTCCTACACTCTCTAGTAGTTTTAGAAGGAATGGGTGCTGTATTTTCTATAAAGTTTTTTCAACATTTATTGATAAAATCATGATTTCTAATACGGTTTTTATTGATATAATTAATAATATAATTATAACATAATAATAATATGATAGTAATAATATAATTAATATAATAACAGTTTTCCTAATATTGAACCAACCCTGCAATTTGGGGATAAATCCTACTAGGAATTCTGCTAAAAGTCGAATGTCTAAAATATATAGAGAATACCATTAAATTTATTAGGTTTATAAGTCATCCCCAAATTGATAATGGTCAAAGGATATGAACAGTTTTTAAATGAAGAAATTAATGCTATATATAATCATACAAAAATGTTCAAAATCATTATTGAGTAGATAAATATTTATTAAAAGAACAATGAGCTATCATCTCACACACCATCTCACTCAACAAGATGAGAAAAAGGGAAGATGATCAATGTTGGAGAGTCTGTGGGAAAATTTTGACACTGATGCATTGCTGATGGAATTATGAACAAATCCAGACTTTCTGGAGAACAATATGGAACCATGGCTAAATAACAATAAAACTGTTCATACCCAGCAATGCCAATTCTAGGTCTATATCCAGAAGAAATTATTTAAAAAAAGGAGAAGTCCTATATGTTCTACAATATTCATAGCAGTTCTTTTTTATAGTGGCAAAGAATTGGAAATTGAGGGGAAGTCCATCAATTGGTGAATGGCTGAACAAGTTATGGTACATGAATCCTATGGAATATTATTGTTCTATAAGAAAGCATGAGTGGTAGGACTCTAATGAAGCATAGAATGACTTATGGGATCTGATGCTGAATGAAAGGTGTAGACCCAAGAGAAGAATTACACATCAACAACATTGTGGTATGAACAACCTTTATGGAAGCAGCTCCTCTCAGCTGTTCACAGAGCCAGGACAACAGTATTAGACTGCCAACAGACAATGTTATCCCCATCCAGAGGAAGAAAAACAAAAGAAAACAAAGCAGTCACACACCTACACAAGGAACCCTTCAGAATGTGATGAACACTTTACAAAAATTATAGATGAACACTTTATAAAAATTATCTCTAATGTATCTCGTCCCCTTAATATTAATTCCTCATAATGAAAAATAACTAATCAGCAAACATGTTTATTAAAAATATGTATGTATAATGGTAAACTGACTGGCACTGAGAGGAGAGGGATGGGATGGAAGGAGATTTTGTAACTTAAAAATATACATGTGCTAATGGATGAAAATAAATAAATAAAAAAGTTAATGTGAAAAACAAAATTCCATTGAGCAGATTACAGCAATATATCACTCAGATCATACAATTTGACATCATAAGACTTATACCAGAAATTCAGGGATAAATAACTATTATAAATCTATAAGCATAATTCACCATAGCATTAAAAATATAGGATTGTATCACTTGGTTCAGAAAATACCTTTGACAAAACAGAATACCCACTAAAATCAACAACTGAAAAGCAAAGGAATTAATGAATTCTTAGCATTCCCAATAAGCTAGTGGTGAAGGAAAGCTGTCTAATATCACCACAATTATTTAATAATGAGTTAGAATTGCTAGCTTTCTCAATAAAAATATGTTTATTGATTACAAATAGTCAATGAGTAAATAAAATTACTATTCTCTGCTGCTGAAATGGTCATCTCTTTTTTTTCTTTGTTTTTTGCAAGACAATGGGATTAAGTGACTTGCCCAACTTCTGAGAGTTAAAAAATTATTAAATATCTAAGACCAGATCTTAACACAGATTCTCCTGACACCAGAGTCAATGCTTTATCCGTTTGTACTACCTAGCTACCAGTTATATTTCTTAAGATCCATAGGCAATCAATTAAAAGTTTGGTGAAGTAAATAATAAGTTTATAAAAGTTAAAGAATATACAGCATTCTCATTTTATTAACAGCACTCTATCAAAAAAAGCAAAAAATGATAGAAATTTAAAACAACTGAAGACAGTCTTTTATTCTATCTATATGAATATAATTACAAAAACTCTTTACACACAAATAAAGACATGTCTTAATATCATGTAAATGTAAATTATTCATGGAAAGACTAAGGCAATATAATAAAAATGACAATTTTGAGCTATGTCAAACTATATAATAAGTATAGCATAATTACAAAAAAATAAACTTTTCTGAAGATCAGATTGTCAAGAATAACAAATGAATCAATGAAAACAAAATTGTGTAGGAAGGAAACCTCATAATGTCAGATTTCAAACTACATTATAAAATTTTAATTATCAAAACAGTCTGGTACTATCTAAAACATACAGTGATGTACCAGTGGAATAAATTACATATAAGATACACAGCAGTAAATGACCATAGTAATCTTGTCATTAATAAATCATATCATTCAGGACTTTGAAGCAGAGATGTCACCATTTGACAAAAATCACTGAGAAAGCATAAAAGTAGTTTGGCAGAAATTATTCTTAGATCCACCAACACATTTTTATAACAAGATAAATGGGTAAATTATTTGGTCATGAAATGTGATATAGTGAGCAACTTGGGGAACATAAAAAATAATGCCCCCAATTTTTATGAAAAATAGCAAGAGAAAGAGACAGAGAGGGACACAGAGACACAGAGACACAGGGAAGCAAAGAAAGAGAGAAACAGCGACGATCTAAGACAGAGTTTAAAAAAAAAAAAACTTTTACACAAAAAATCCAATGTAACCAAAATAGAAGGAAAGCAGGAAATTGGGGAAAAGAGATCATAGTAAGTTTCTCAGATCAAGGCCTCATTTCTCACATATATAAGAAATGGAATTTAATTCATTAAAACAAATGAGTCATTTACTAATTAATAAATATTCAAAGGATAAAAATCAGTCAATTTGCAGAAGGAAATCAAAATGTTCAAGTCACATAAAAACACCTCAAATCATTTTTAAGAGAGAAAATAAAACTAAAGCAATTGTGAAATACCATAATATATCCCTCAGATTGTTTAACGTCATAGAAAAGGAAGAGGAAAAGAGAACAAATGTTGAACTGCTGCAATCATTATAGAGTACAGTTATGTTCAGAGGGATATAAACTGCACATATTTGTTGACCCAGATATATCACTACTAGATATTCAAATCCAAGAGATCCAAGAAAAGGGGAAGGGACTTTTATGTAAACCAAAAATACTTCTAACAGCTCTTTTCTGTAATGGCTAAAAAATTAAAAACTTAACAATTTGCCATTAATTTGGAACTGGTTGAATAATTCATATCATTGCTTATAATAAAATATTATTGTGTTTCAAATAAAAGAGAAAGGGGTAATTTCTGAAAAATCTAGGAAGACTTATATGACTTGATGCAATGTAAAATAATTGAATTAGACCTGGAACTTCAAGAATAACAAGGTGGAACCAAGTTGGTATGATACTAGGAAGCTCCTAGAGTTTTTCCCAAAACAAATTTAAATGAAGCCTCTAATTAAGCTCTAAAGGGGCAGAACTCACAAAAAAACCAAACAAAACAAAAGCAAAAAATTAGTGAAATAATTCTCAAATCAACATATCATTAAGGAACTTCAGAAAAGATCTGTCTCACATGGATAAAAGAGGTGTGTAGCCCAGCTTAGAAGGGAGAACTGCAAAGTCAGTGAGATATTCTTAACTACAGTGAAGCTCAGATCCCAGATCAGAAGACCACCAAGATAGTAGGCCAACAGTGCATGTTCCATTCCCAGTTCAGCAGGCAGAATTTGACCCCAAGATTACTGGTGTAGCATCAGGCTACACTAAAAGAGAACAAACTCCAGGCACCTGAGAAGCCAGAGAAGAAAGCCAGGGAGCAGGTCCCCAGCTCCCAGTACCAAAAGATTTGACATTGTGTTGCAACAACAGAGATAAATTTCTAAAGTGAAGATTAACACAAAGAAGAGTACTAATCATAGAAAGCTACTATGATGACAGACAAGATACATATTCCATCTAAGAAGAGGAAAGTATGGACAAAATGTCAATGTATGAAGCCTCAAGAGTTTTATAAATCATTCTCAAATTCAAAAATGTATCTGGGAAGAGTTCAAAAGTAACTTAAGAAGGAAAAGAAGTGATGAAAAAGAAACATTGAGAAATGAAAGGAATCATGCAGGAAAATTTTGAAAAGAATGACTAAAGAAAACATCTTGAAACTGGAATTGACCAATTAAATGCACCTTTTTAAAAATAAATTTGATCAACTGAAAAAAACAATGAAAAAGGTCATCAAAAATGAAATTAATCTACTGAAAAAGTAAATACTAGACAGCATAGGAATTAATGGAGTTTTCTTTAAAATAGATAAAGTAATTACCTAAAACCATCGCTCCCCATTCTATATAATAGGGATAAGCTAGAAGTATTTCCAATAAGATCAGGTGTGAAACAAGGATATCTATTATGGCCATTATTATTCTATTATATTAGAAATGCCAACTTTAGGAATAAGAAAAGGAAAAGAATTTAAATACATTAAAAAAGGCAATGTGGAAACAAAACACTTAGTCTTAACTGACGTTACGATAGCAAACTTATAGAACCTATGAAAATCAACCAAAAAATCACTTGAAACATTAACAACTTTAGCAAATTTTCATATAAATAATCATCATTTCTATATAGTACCAATAAAGTACAGAAGTAAGAGATAGAAAGAGAAATTTGATTCAATTGAAAACACAGACAACATAAAATATTTGGGAATCTTCCTCCTGAGACAAACTCATAAATTACATGAATGCAAGCAGATAATATATTTCACACAATAATCAAATGTGTCAAAAGTTAAAGCTAAACAATTGGAAAAATGTCAATTGCTCATGGATATACTTAGCTAATATAATAAAAATAATATTTCTACCTAAATTAAAATATCCAAACTACTAAAAATAGATCAAGAACATCAACAATTTTTAAAAATTGCAAGGAAAGATGGTCTAACCATTATAGATTTAAAATTATAATATAAAAGTTTGGTCATCAAAACTGGTATTGGTGTCAAAATTTAAGGAAATCAGAAAGCTGGGAAGCAATTCTCACAACTAGGATTTCTGATAAAGGTCTCATTTCTAAAATAAATATAGAATTGAATCAAATTATAAGGTCAGCATAAGTCATTCCCCAAATGATAAATAGTAAAAGGATATGAATAGAGAGTTTTCAAATGAAGAAATTAAAGCTAATTATAATCATTCAAAAAATTCTCCAAATCATTATTGATTAGAGAAATGCATAATAAAACAGCAATAAGGTATCACCTCACACTTATCAGATTGGCCAAGATGAGAAAAAGGGAAACATTTCAATATTGGTGAGGCTGTGGGAGGATTGGGACATTGAGGCATTGCTGGTGGAGTTGTGAACTGCTCCAAACAGTCTAGAGA
Source organism: Macrotis lagotis (assembly GCF_037893015.1). Lineage (NCBI taxonomy): Eukaryota > Metazoa > Chordata > Mammalia > Peramelemorphia > Peramelidae > Macrotis > Macrotis lagotis. The sequence goes on from NC_133658.1 coordinate 29,032,959, forward strand.
GCAATATGGAACCATGTCTAAAGAGTAATATAAATGTTCCTTTCCTTTAACTTAGCAATTCCAATTCTAGGCCTATATTCAGAAGAAATGATAAAACATTGAAAAAGTTCCACATGTTCCAAAATATTCATAGCAGCTCTTTTTTTGTAGTGGCAATGAATTGGAAATTCAAGGGATGCCTATCAATTGGGGAATGGATAAACAAAGTTATGGAGGGCAGCTAGGAGGCATAGTGGATAAAGCACCGGCCCTGGAGTCAGGAGTACCTGGGTTCAAATCTGGTCTCAGACACTTAATAGTTACCTAGCTGTGTGGACTTGGGCAAGCCATTTAACCCCGTTTGCCCTTGGAAAAAAAAAGCCAAAACAAGACAAATCAAAAAAAAAAGTTATGGCACATGAATTCTATGGAATTTTATTGTTCTATAAGAAATCATAAATGACTGAATTCTAGAGAACCATGGGATGACTTACAGGATTTGATAAAAGGGAGCAGAAAGAAGAGAACAATGTACACATTAACAACATTGTAAGATGATCAACCTTAATGGAAGCAGCTCCTCTCAGCAGTTCAGGGAGCTAGGACAGAGCAATTAGATTAGTTATGGATAATTGTATACACATTCAGAGGAAGAAAAACAAAACAAAACAAAATGAAACAAACCAAAACAAAACAAAAAATAATGACCCTCCCGAATATGATAAACTTTATAAAAATTGTCTCTTATGTATCTCTTTACCTTAATCCTAATTCTTAAGACCAAAAATGATTAATATGTTAGCATGTTTATCAAAAATATGCATGTATATTGCTAACCGAACTGTTCACTGCTGAGGAGAATGGGGAGGGAATGGAGGTGGAAAGAAATTTTGTATCTTAAAAATATACATGTGCACATGGTTAAAAATAAATAAATAATTTTTAAAAATCAAAACTTAGACGAAAAGAATGATTGGTAAGATTTTCCATTGCTTGTTTTTGGAAAAAACAAATAAATAAACTATTTTTAAAAATATGATAAAAATCAGGTATTGTGCATCAGTGGAATAGATTAGGTACAGAAAAAACAAATAAATCACTATGGTAATATACATCTGATAAACCCAGAGACTCCAGCTTCTGGGATAAGAACTCACTGAAAAAGACTGCTAGTTAAATTGGAATATAGGATGACAAAAAGTAGGCATAAACTCACACCTCAAACTCTATAAGATAAGGTAAAAATAAGTAAATATTAATGCATAAATGGTGATCCTTAAACCAATTAGATGTATAACAAATAATCTTTAGAGATTCCTGGAAATAACACAATGAATATTTTGATTATCTTAAATTTTAAAAAGTTTTTGCACAAAGTCAATGCAACCAAGATTTAAAGTAATACAGAAAGTTGTAAAACGATTTTCACAGCTAGCCTTTCTGATAAAGGATTAATCTTTAAAACATATAAAATGAGTCAAATTTATAAGAATAAAAATCATTATTCCATTGAAAAATCACCAAAGGATATGGATAGGAAGTTCTCGAAATTAAAGTTATCTATAGTTATTTGAAAAAAAAAAAAAGGTTCTGAATCACACCAATAAAAGAGGAAATATTCAGTGTTAGGGAGGGTATCTGAAAACTAGATCACTAACACATGACCTGATCTTGAACTGCTCCAGTCATTCTGGAAAGGAAGTAAGAATTGCATCCAAAGGGCAATAAAACTGCATACTCTATGACCCAACAATACTACTACTGGGAACTATATTCCAACACGATAATAAAAAGGGGGGAGGGTAAGACCAACATGTATTAAAGTATTTATAGCAGTTTTTTTTACATCAGCAAAGATTTGGAAGTTGAGGGGATGTCCATCAATTGGGAAATGGTTGAAGAAGTCATGATATATGAATATCATGGAGGACAATTTTGTAAAAATCATGAACAGCTTAACTTTAGAAAAGCCTGGAAAGACTTGCATGAACTTATGTTGAATGAAATGCTCAGAACCAGGAGAATACTGTTTACACACACACACACAGACATTCAGTGTGTAAACATACATGTATATACACACATATTTACATGCACATGCCTGTCCATATATATACATATATGTGAATATGGTATATAATATATGAATGCATATATGCATTATGCAAGACTAAATTCATATACATTTATTTATATATTTGAATATTATTTATGAGTGAATACATTCATATATGTTTTGGTGTGCATAATTACTTGGATATCTGTGTACACAAATACACAAATATGTTTATGTGTTTATATATACTCAAATTTAGGAGATTTTCCAAATGAAATCATTAATTTATATGATTTGTAGTGACTTAAAAATAAAAGTCCATGCAGAGATGTTAACAAATATGCAAACAACAGGTTTTGGGATTAAAAATGAAGATATCAAAGAGATTACAGATAATTCTTGTAGAGGGCAAGCCCCTGGGAGTGTATATATCCTTGGTGACTTTCCATCAAAGATATATATGGATTATTGTTCATTGTATGGATCCATTGGCTCACCAGTGAACCATTAACTCAGATAATCTCTTACTCTGAAGGTGGCTATAAAAGGTTTTTCTGATAGAGAAGTATGCAAATTTCTAAGAACAAATATTGTAAATTTACCCAGGAAATTGTGAAACTGGCTGTCCTTTAGTGGGTCATTCCTGAGATAAGTTTTTGCTATAAAAAGTCTGAGTTTCCAAAAATAAAGTTGGTAGATTTTCACTTCCCAACTTTGCATGTTCGGATATGTTTTTCTACCTGACCTGACTCTTGGAAGTTCATGTCCAGACACACACCAAGATATGGCGGGTTATAAATTATGAACCTTGCTTCCTATATATTACTATTTTTGCTTGCTGTCTTTTAAAAGGAAAAAAAAATTGATTTCAGTAGAAATGCAAAAACCAAACATCACATAGTCAAAATGAATCATCTGTATATGAAATAATGTGTAACTGAAATGAGAGTCATTTAGGAATCAAACATTTGTCTTCAGTTTGATCTTCAACTGGTTAAAGCAGAGCTTGAAATCATTATCAAATTAGAAGACAAAATAAATATGTGAAGATGTTAAACTGAATTATAACTGTTCTAATATGGAACTTTTAAGCAAATTATTGACTTTGAGAAATGTAAAAAGCAATCAAAATAAAGACATTTATTTTATCAAATTTTCTTAAAGAAAAGTTAATGTGTATAAGCAGTTTAACAAAGAGAAACAAAACATTTCAGAGACACCATTGATTACATATACTCACATAAACACATACACATGCACAAACATAGAGACCTGCAGACATAAGGAAAATTTCTGAACATTACCTCATCAGGCAGGCAAAACAAGAGAAAAGAAAATGTTTTGGGGGATACATTTTTATAAAATCCATATTATTAATGTCATATTTCATAGATTAAATTCATAGGGTCACAATAAATTTAGATGAAATGACAGAGTTCTGACAATTTATATCATTTAATAGTCATATTCTGTGATTCAATAAGTGATAATATGAGGAAGATGAAATTAAAAAAATCTTTCTGGCCCTTACTGAAAGTTTATGTAAAATTTTTTTGTTAGAGCTCGTGAGTTAAGTGCTTGCGAATTAATTAGCAACATAATTTATTGAATAGAAGCTTCTAAATGTAATAGAAATAAGATAAAATGAGAAAATTTGAAATAGAAGACCAAGGAAATATTAGAATATCTCAAAGCAAATAATTTTTCAACTATTCTTATACTGAATAACATCATTTATCATATCAATTTAAATATTCCCTAACATGAATCAGATTTGAACCCCTCCACGAATATCCATCTAATTCTGTCTTGTCCTATAATATGTTGTCTAATTTCTTTTTTATTTTATTTTATTTTATTTTTTAAATTTGTTTTTGTTAAAGATATTATTTGAGTTTTACAATTCCCCCCCCCCCAATCTTGCTTCCCTTCCCCCCCCCCCCCCACCCCATGGAAAGCACTCTGTGGATGTTGTACCTTAATCCAAATTGGGTGTGATGAGAGAGAAATTATATCCTTAAAGAAGAGAAGAGAAGTGTAAGAGGTAACAAGATCAGACAATAAGATATCTGTTTTTTCTAAATTAAAGGGAATAGTCCTAGCACTTTGTTCAAACTCCACAGCTCCTTATCTGGATACAGATGGCACTATCCTTTGCAGACAACCGAATATTGTTCTTGATTGTTGCACTGATGGAATGAGCAAGTCCTTCAGTGTTGAACATCACTCCCATGTTGCTGTTAGGGTGTACAGTGTTTTTATGGTTCTGCTCATCTCACTCAGCATCAGTTCATGCTAATCCCTCCAGGCTTTCCTGAAATTCCATCCCTCCTGGTTTCTAATAGAACAATAGTGTTCCATGACACACATATACCATAGTTTGCTAAGCCATTTCCCAATTGAAGGACATGCAATTGATTTCCAATTGTTTGCCACCACAAACAGGTCTGCTATAAATATTTTTGTACAATTAATGTTTTTACCCTTTTTCATCATCTCTTCAGGGTATAGACCCAGTAGTGGTATTGCTGGATCAAATGGTATGCACATTTTTGTTGCCCTTTGGGCATAGTTCCAAATAGCTCTCCAGAAGAGTTGGATGAGTTCACAGCTCCACCAACAGTATAATAGTGTCCCAGATTTCCCACAACCCTTCCAACAATGATCACTAACCTTCCTGGTCATATTGGCCAATCTGAGAGGTGTGAGGTGATACCTCAGAGAAGCTTTAATTTGCATTTTTCTAATAATTAATGATTTAGAGCATTTTTTCATATGGCTATGGATTGCTTTGATCTCCTCATCTATAAATTGCCTTTGCATATCCTTTGACCATTTGTCAATTGGGGAATGGCTTTTTGTTTTAAAAATATGACACAGTTCTCTGTATATTTTAGAAATGAGTCCTTTTTCAGAATCATTAATTGTAAAGATTGTTTCCCAATTTACTACATTTCTTTTGTTCTTGGTTACATTAGTTTTATCTGTGAAAAAACTTTTTTAATTTAATGTAATCAAAATAATCTAATTGGTTTTTGGCGTTGCTCTCCAACTGTTCCTTAGTCATAAATTGCTCCCGTTTCCATAGATCTGACATGGATCTAATTTGCTTATACTATTGTTTTTTATGTCTATGTCCTGTAACCATTTGGATCTTATCTTGGTAAAGGGTGTGAGGTGTTGGTCTAATCTAAGTTTCTTCCATACTAACTTCCAATTATCCCAGCAATTTTTATCGAAGATGGAGTTTTTATCCCAATGGCCGGACTCTTTGTGTTTGTCAAACAGCAGATTACTAAGATCATCTCCTGCTTTTACACCTAGTCTATTCCACTGGTCCACCACTCCATTTCTTAGCCAATACCAAACAGTTTTAATGACTGATACTTTATAATATAATTTTAGATCAGGTAGGGCTAAGCCACCTTCTTTTGCACTTTTTTTCATTAAGCTTCTGGCAATTCTTGACTTTTTATTTCTCCATATGAATTTATTTATAATTTTTTTCTAACTCATTAAAGTAATTTTTTGGAATTTTGATTGGTAGGGCACTAAACAGATAGTTTAGTTTTGGTAGAATTGTCATTTTTATTATATTAGCTCTACCTATCCATGGGCAGTTGATATTTGCCCAGTTATTTAAATCTGATTTAATTTGTGTGAGAAGTGTTTTATAATAGTTTTCAAAAAGATTCTGAGTCTGTCCTGGCAAATAGACTCCCAAATATGTTATATTGTCTGAGGTTACTTTGAATGGGATTCCTCTTTCTAGCTTTTCCTGCTGTTTCTTGCTAGACATATATAGAAAAGTTGAGGATTTATGAGGGTTTATTTTATAACCTGCAACTTTGCTAAAATTGCTAATTGTTTCCAGTAGTTGTTTGGATGATTTCTTGGCATTCTCTAGGTAGACCATCATGTCATCTTTAAAGAGTGAGAGTTTTGTCTCTTCCTTCCCAATTCTAATTCCTTCAATTTCTTTTTCTTCTCTAATTGCTGATGCTAACATTTCTAATACAATATTGAATAGTAGTGGTGATAATGGGCACCCTTGTTTCACCCCTGATCTTATTGGGAATGCCTCTAGCCTCTCCACATTGAATATAATGCATGTTGATGGTTTCAAATAGATACTACTAATTATTTTAAGGAACAGTCCATTCATTCCTACACTCTCTAGTGTTTTTAATAGGAATAATGGATGCTGTATTTTGTCAAAAGCTTTTTCAGCATCTGTTGATATGATCACATGATTTCTGATAGGTTTGTTGTTGATATAATTAATATACTAACAGTTTTCCTAATATTGAACCAACCCTGCATTCCTGGAATAAATCCTACTTGATCTTAATGTATTATCCTAGTGATAATTTGTTGTAATCATTTTGCTAAGATTTTATTTAGGATTTTTGCATCTATATTCATCAGGGAAATAGGTCTATAATTTTCTTTCTCTTTTTTAACTCTTCCTGGTTTAGGTAACGGTACCACATTGGTTTCATAGAAAGAGTTAGGCAGATTTCCATCTTTCCCTATTTTTCCAAAGAGTTTATATAGGATTGGTGCCAATTGTTCCTTAAATGTTTGGTAGAATTCACTTGTGAATTCATCAGTCCCTGGGGATTTTTTTTTTTAGGGAGTTCAATAATGGCTTGTTGAATTTCTTTTTTCTGAGATAGGTTTGTTTAGGTATTTAATCTCTTCTTCATTTAAACTGGGCAACTTATATTTTTGTAAATATTCATCAATCTCACTTAGATTATCAAATTTATTGGCATAGAGTTGGGCAAAATAATTTCGAATTATTACTTTAATTTGCTCCTCATTGGTGGTGAATTCACCTTTTTCGTTTGTGATACTAGCAATTTTTTTCTCCTTTTTTTAAATGAAATTTACCAGAGGTTTTTTTCAATTTTTTTTGTTTTTTTCATAATACCAACTTTTGGTTTTATTTATTAATTCAATAGTTTTTTGCTTTCAATTTTATTAATTTCTCCTTTAATTTTTAGAATTTCTAATTTGGTATTTAATTGGGGATTTTTGACTTGCTCTTTCTCTAATTTTTTTAGTTGAATGTTTAGTTCATTGATTCCTCTTTCTCCAATTTATGCATGTAAGTATTTAGAGCTATAATATATCCCCTGAGAGTTGTTTTGAATGAATCCCATAGGTTTTGGTATGTTGTTCCATTATCATTATCTAGGATAAAATGGTTAATTCTATAATTTGTTTTTTTGTCCACTCATTTTTTTTTTAAAATGAGGTTATTCAGTTTCCAATTTGTTCTGGGTCTATATCTCCTTGGCCCAGTATTGCATATGACTTTTATTGTACTGTGATCTGAGAAAGATGTATTCACTATTTCTACCTTTCTGCAGTTGATCATTAGGTTTTTATGTCCTAGTACATGGTCAATTTTTGTATAAGTTCCATGTACTGCAGAGAAAAAGGTCTATTCCTTTCTATCCCCATTCAGTTTCCTCCATAAATCTACCATACCTAATTTTTCTAACAATCTATTTACCTCTTTAACTTCTTTATTGTTTATTTTATAATTCGATTTATCTAGATCTGATAGCAGGAGGTTGAGGTTTCCCACTAGTAGAGTTTTGCTGCCTATGTCTTCCTGTAGTTCTTTCAGCTTCTCCTCTAAGAATTTGGGTGCTGTCCCATTGGGTGGATATATATTCAATATTGAAATGACTTTATTGTCTATGGTAACTTTTAGGAGGATAAAGTTTCCTTCCTTATCTCTTTTAATGTTTTTTTTTTTTTTTGCTGCTGTGTTGTCTGAGATGAGGATTGCTACACCTGCATTTTTTTTTACTTCAGCTGAGGCAAAATATATTTTGCTCCAACCCTTTACCTTTACTCTATATGTATCTCTCTGCTTCAAATGAGTTTCTTGTAAGTAGCATAGTGTAGGATTCTGGTTTTTAATTCATTCTGCTATTTGCTTAGGTTTTAAGGGAGTGTTCATCCCATTCACGTTCAAGGTTATGATTACTAATTCTTTATTGTCCTCAGTGCTATCTTCCCTCTGTTTGTATTTTTCCCCCTTTCCCCTGTCTTTATGCATATTCCTAAGTATTTTGTTTCTGAATACCACTCCCTTCAGTGTGTTTCCCCTCCTATATCACACCCTCCCTTTCTTTCCCCTTTCCCTTTTTCGCTTCACTTCCTTTTGTTATTTCCCCCTTTCCCCCCTACTCCCCTTCCCTTTCTCCATCCCCCTTCCCCTTTTCCTCTTTTAATACTTGAAAGGTTAGTTGTTTTATAAGTTAACTGAGTATGTGTAGGTTGACTTTAAGCCAAGTCTGATGAGAAGAATATTCAGGTGTTTCTCTTCTGCTCCCTTCTTCTGCTCTATTACCATAGATTTTTTATACCTCTTAGTGTAATGAGATTTACCCCATTCAATCCCCTCCCTCCTCCAGTCTCTTTCCTGTCCCCCTTTTTAAGGACATAGTGTTTTTATATCATTCTAAGTCATAGAAAATTCTGAGTGTCTGTCTCTTCTAATTCAGTATATTCTATCGAATAGAGTCAAAATTCCTGAGAGTTATTAGAGTCTTTCTCTCAAGTAGGGTTAAAGCCAGTTACATCCCCTTAGATAGCATTCGCATGGATACGTCATGAATGTCTATCATTTCTGGCTAGGTGTATTCTCTCTGTTAGAGTTACAATTCTCAAGATTTATGAGAATCTACCCCCACCCAGTTCCCCAGTTGCTGGGATATAGCCAGTTTCAACTTACTGGATTGCATTTTTTTCCCTTTTACTGCCCCTCCCTTTTTTACCTTTTCATGTTTCTCTTGAGCCTCCTGTTTGATGTCCAAATTTTCTGTTTAGCTCTGGTCTTTTCATCAGAAATTTTTGGAATTCTTCCAGTTTGTTAAATGTCCATCTTTTCCTGGAAGCAGAGGCTCAACTTTGTAGGAAAGTAGATTCTTGGCTGCATTCCAAGCTCCCTTGCTCTTTGAAATATCTAGTTCCAGGCCCTTATATCCCTTAATGTTGATGGAGCCAGGTCCTGAGTGATCCTTACTGTGGCTCCTTGATATTTAAATTGTTTCTTTCTGGCTGCTTGCAGGAATTTCTCTTTTATCTGATAGTTCTGGAATTTGGCCACAACATTCCTTGGTGTTTTCATTTTAGGATCTTTTTCTGGTGGAGATTGATGTACTTTTTCAATAACTACTTTTCCCTCAGATTCCATGATATTAGGGCAGTTTTGCATCACTAGATCCTGTAATATTAAGTCCAGGCTTTTTTTCTCTTCAATATTTTCAGGAAGTTCTATAATTTTCAGGTTGACTCTCCTCAATCTATTTTCGAGGTCAGTGGTTTTGTTGATGAGGTATTTTACATTTGCTTCTATTTTTTCTATTTTATGACTTTGTTTAGCTGACTCTTGCTGTTTCATGGAGTCATTAGTTTCTACAGACTCCATTCTTTTTTGCAGGGAGGAGTTTTCTTCATTAACCTTTTGCAACTCCTTTTCCAATTGGTCAATTCTACTTTTGAAAGAGCTTTCCATTTGTCCAATTGAGGTTTTGAGATAATTAATTTCTTTTTGCATTTGCCCATTTGAAGATCTGAGAGAATTATTCTCATTTCGTGTTGGTCCAATTGATGCTGTGAGAGATTTATTCTCCTTTTGTATTTGTCCAATTGCACTTTCTAAGGTTTTGTTTTCTTGTTGCAAGGTATTAATTGTCTCTCCCAAATTTTTAAGAAAGTTGTTTTTTTCTGAACTTTGATGCACTATGCTTAAAAATGAATGATTATTTTCTTTCAATCTTGTTTTTCAAGCTCTAAATAGGCGATTCTTTGAAGTGGTGATAACAGAATTCTAAATTGAGAGTTTGAGATATAGAAGGAATCTCAGGAGCTATATAGTTCTATATAGCTTGAAATTTACTCTTAATAGAAAATACCTTGGAAATGGTCACCAATATTCTGCTTAAACACCTCACTCTTCAACAGCTCTGATCATTTAGAAATGTCTTTCTTGACATTAACCTTCAGTTTGTCTCTTTATAACTCTCACTCATTGATCATGGTTCTGCTCTTATAGCAAAAAAAAATAAGCATAAATGTAATCTTTATTAAAATATAACAGGACTTCAAATACTCAGATGAATCTACCATGCTCCAGCTGGGTCTTCTCATGTCCAGAATAAAAATTACTAATTTTTTAAGGAATCTTGAGAGGACATGAAACTAAAACCCTTGATATTCCAAATATACTTCTCTGTACACATTCTGGATGATTTATATCCTTCTTTAAACAACATGCCCAAATAGAAACAAATTACTTCATATGATAATGGACAAAATATATGAGGATTATAATATCCTTATTTTTGAAAGGTTTTCTTTTCTTAATTTAGCTGAAACTTACATTAGTTATTTTGGTAGAAAAACTCCTGTTTCTTTGGGAGTTCACACTTTGCTGAAAACCTAGGAGCTAAGTTAAACTCTATGACTCTCCTGCCAGTTTTATGAATTAGATTTTTGTGCTCAAATTTAACACTTTCAGGTATAACTATTTGATTTCTTTGTAATAAATTCAGTAATATATCCAACTAAGATTATTTATAAATTGATTTTTATTCAATATATTAACTAGCCTTTAGTTTTCATCACTTACAGAGGGGTAGGAATCTACTATCTATGCCTATTACCAAGTTATTGGAAAAAAATATAAGAAGTCTAATGTCAAGCTTGGAGTATTTTGCAAGAAAAACTTTTCCAAGATGATACAAGACTAGCAACAATCATTATTTTGAATTCAATAATCTATCCATTCATGAAACCATTTCATTTTATGAACAAGTAGTCAAATACCTCCAGCTTCTACACACAGATAGAAATAATTCCTTTACTAAAGTTAAAGCTAACTATAGCCATTACATCTCCTTTTTATTTAGTAATAAGAAAGTATAAAGGGCATCGCATTGAAGTGAATTAGTCTTAATGGAACTATGGTAAGACTTCCTTTTTAGCTAGATTTATGTCAACCATTTCTGATTCGTGGAGAATTTTCCCTGGAATTGACACTGATCTCAGTTCTTTTTTTCCCAATTTATTCTCCTCCAATCATGTGATAACTCTCCTGTTTTTCCATGTATCACATTTGTGTTTTCTTTAAAGACTTTAGAATCTTCCACTGGGTGAGTATAGAAGGAACTCTGACCATATATGCAGTGATCATATCACAAATGAGAAATTTTAGAGAAGTTAAATTACTCACACATGGTCACATACATAGTAAGTTTCTGAAATAAAATACAGATAATATTCTTAGACAATAAATTCAGTGATCTTTCACTGTCATTTTCTCTCAGTTACATTAAAAGTAGAGTTTTGGATAGAGAATAAATTTTAAGAATTTTTTTCTGTTTGCAAATATCTGAAAAACCATTGTGTTGAAAAAGAACAATCATGGCACAAGAAGAAGTGTATATCACTTAGAGACTTTTTTTCCTACTTTGACCTCCAGTTCTTAACTATTAATGTGATCTTAGTCAATCACGTAATTTCCCTAAGGACCAGTTATGTCAGCTATAATAATATATAGTCTAAAAATAGGGGATTAAAAATTATTACATAAATCTGGAAAGACTTGTATGATTAGATGCAAAGTGAAGTGAATAGAACCAGGAGAACAATTTATGCAATGATAACTGTTAAGAAAAATAGCTAATACTACAGTAGATAGAGAGTTTGACCTAGGATGATGATTAGAGTTCAAATCTGGCCTCAAAAAAACCTTTGTTTGCTCCAGTTTCCTTTAAAATGGGAATCAAAATAGTAATTGCCTCAGAGGAATGGTATGAGAAAAAAAAATCATACAATATTCATAAAAGTGCTTAGCATAGTACTTACCTAGAGACTATATAAATCTTTATTCCCTCTGACGTAGTTCAATGGATAGAGTGCTGGGTCTACTGTTAGGTAATTTCATTATTATGAGTTTAATTTCACTCTCACACACTCACTAGCTGTATGACCAGATCCAAATCATTTAACCCACTTTGCCTTATTTCATATGTAAAAGGAGTTGGTGAAGGAAAAAGCAAACCACTTCAGTATCAATGCTGTCCATGACTGAAACAAGTGAACAACAATCTGCTTCAATACAATCATAGCTACAATTAACAATTAAGACTCAGGAGGACAGATGTTAAAACAAACCACCAAACTTCTGACAGAGAAATGATGAAATCAAGTTACAGAATGACTTTATTTTTGTGGAACCAACACAAGAGTATGTGTTGCTTGACTATGTGTCTTTGTTAAACAAATTATTTTTTTTTCAATGAAAATTTTGGAGCTATAAAAACAGATTTTCCTAAACTATAAAAAATCAGTTAAATAAGAAAAAATGAAATGACAGATTTCTCCTAAATGGCATCTGAAAGTACTTACATCTCTTGATCTATATTGAGATAATAGTTGCAAAACACTTAGCCCACAGTATCTGACACATAGTAGGCGCTAAAATAATATTTGTTCCCTTTAGTATTCCTGTGGTTTCTTTTTTTTTTGATCCCAGTAAGCTAAGATTTGTAGGCATAACTGGCAGGGATGATGTATGACTTTATATGAAGAAGAATTTTCTAGTTCTTAAGACTTACTGAAATAAAGATCCATGTATATGTGCCACTTGCAGTGGAGTATGGGAGGGTTTACCAGTTGATACAGAATGACTTCTGGAATATGATGAAGAGCATTTTGGGGGATTTGAATTACATGAGATCCAGTTAGTAATTTTTGTTTCTGACAGTGTTACCAATCAAACCAGTTTCTTTCCGTTTCTCTTCATGATTTTGTCGTTGTGTTCATGTTTTTGTCATTGTTTGTTATTTTTGTGCTACTGCTGTTGCAGTTATTTTTATTTGAGGATAGAGGCTTCAGTACTTAAAGTTTCATGATCTGATATAGAATTCTTAGAACTCATTTTTCATTCAGCAAGGGAAGTGGCAATGTATGTTCTACGTCACCCCAGAGACCCACAATGGCACTGGACATAAAATCAGAGGTATGGCTCATTAGTTATAATCACATATTGGGAAGAAGAGAGAAATGGTAAAGAATGAAAAATAGATCAAAGTGATAGAAAAAGGGGTAGTGAAAACAAGTGAAAATCAAGAAAAATTAGTTGGGAATCAGGAGATTTTGGAAATCCAACATGGGAATTATTTCGTTCATAGAACTCTTCAAATGTACAAAAACTTTAATAGATATCACCTCATTTGTCCTCATAATAGTCCTATAAGATAGATGCTATTGCTTTTTTCCTTTGATTTAGTTTATCAGGGTTTAGAAGATAAGTAATCACAGGGTCACACAGTCATTAAAGGAGGAATGATCAAGTGCAGGTCATACTGACTTCAAGTCTAGCACCCTGACCCTGATATAACATTTCTTTTTATATGAGTATACTCTTTATTCCTTTTTTTATTGTCAGTTCTACAGAGAAATACTTTTCCAGATAATTTGACTTTCTATTCCCATGATTGAATCTTCAAAGCTTCCCAATATTCCCTTTCCAACTTTTGTATTATTTTAATATTTTTCCTTTTATAATGACTGAAAGTTTCAAAAATGTTTCATTAAACTGTTCTTTTTTCTATTCTAAATTCAAGAATCCTATGACTCACTGCAAAATAATCAGAAACAATCCCTCCAGCTATCAGAGCACTCTTAATGTTTCACTTCAATTCCCAACTCATATTTTGAAGAAATTGGTTGTCAGTTCTTAGCTTTTAAAAAAATATGCTTACATTTTTACATCTATAGTATTGATACTGTTTCTTTGCATGGTCAAATCATGTTTGAAATTTTTGATTTAACTATAACACTATAAGATTACTTGAAGTATGCTTTGTGAAACTACAACTTTTTTCAGATTTCTATGGAGATATGAATTATTCTTTAAAATGATTTTAAAAATACAATAAAAGGCAACAGGAAACTATATGTGTAGCACACAATATGCAGCACTCATCTAACAGCCAAAATAAAGGTAGATAAACAGCATAATTGAATTTCTTTTAATCAAGGTTGAACATTCTGTATTAGTCTAAAAGAAGCAGCATTTTGGAAATCTAAACAGATTATGAACTTTGACCTAATATATAGAAACATTTGATGCAACATTTAAAAATAATAATAATCCTCCAGCAATTTTTTTAATGTTTTGAGCAATTGATTTCCTCCAAAAAGGGTAGTCTGAAATAATTAAAGTTCAGAGTCACATAAATGTCAGTAGAATTACAAAATAAAAATGAACAGACCACAAAACATATCCATTGAAGAATAGCAAAGGA